>NC_133476.1:4428712-4431701 GCF_025370935.1 Choristoneura fumiferana | reverse complement strand
TCAAAATGGTTCTTTAATTTTTGGATTTTTTGCCAAAAGTATGTTTCCCAAATGACTTACTGTTTCAAATGGACGAACGATTTTTTTTTTACTGTAAGTACTTCGGGATTGTTATAAAATAAACCTAACCTAAAAAGTTCTACAGGATAGTCCTGAAATACAAGGTGTTAATTAAATAACTAAAAACCTCAGACACCACAAAAATATTTTTTTTTGTTTTAATTTTAGTCCATTGTTTTTTTTTTAATATCTTCATTATTTTAAAACATATTCGTGTGTTTTGCTGTCAGTAATTCTACTTCGTTTCTAACTCTACACTCAAAGTGTATTTTTTCAGTTGCGCTTTGAAGTTTTTTAACCCCCGACGCAAAAAGAAAGAAAAAAGTTATAAGAAGAAAGTTATAAGTTTGACCGCTATGTGTGTCAGTCTGTCTCAGGCACCGTAGCGCTTAAACGGGTGGACCGATTTGAATGCGGTTTTTTTTGTTTGAAATCAGGGTTTCTAGCAATGGTTCTGAGGCATGTTTCATAAAAATCGGGTCAGCTATTTTTTCTTCAGATTGGACTTTGAAGTGGTAAAGTCGGGGGTTTTCCAACTTTTGGTCGTCATGCTTTTAACACCACACATTGACACCAAACGGCCAGTAATAAATTATCGAAATAGTAGTTGCGCCTGTTGCAAAAAAATCACCCCCACTTTACGTCTATGGGAAGGTACCCTAAAAAAAATTTTTTTTAAATTTTGATTGTACCATTTTGTCAGCATAGTTTACATTTAGTGCAAAATTACAGCTTTCTAGCATTTATAGTCCCTGAGCAAAGCGCGGACGGACAGACAGATAGACAGACATGGCGACACTATTAAGTTCCGTTTTTGCCATTTTGGCTACGGAACCCTAAAATCCTAGCTGCCTAACACACTGTATAGTATTCTCCAAATTGTTACCACACTTTCCACCGGTCATACAGTTTTTTATGAAACATTCATCAATAAAGAACCAAGTTGTTTTACGGGGAGAAAATTGCTGCATTGTATCGCGAATCGCAGTGATTGGCTAGACCCGCTGTCAATCTGCGTGCGCTGACAAATAAACACGGGTATAAAGTTGATGCTGTTGAATATTTTCAGTATTCGAGTAGGTATATTTTGTGACAGCCTGTGATTTGTACGGACGAGATACACTCGTGTTCCGGGTCAACGCTGATTTGAAACAGGACACTTGACGCCTACAAAAAGTGTTTCCTCTTAAAATGAAAAGATCTCTCGCTGGTAGCTCTTGATGTATACCATCGGGGTTATTATTCCTGAACTAAAATAATTTCCTTGCTCACCCGCGACCTTACGATAGCTAAGCTTATGCAAAATATGCGTGTTCATGCAGTTCCTCCACCTCCACACTGTAAGAACACACACAAATAACACAAACCCATCTATCACCACCACACTACACTGACGCGTTTCGAACTCAACCAGAGCTCATCTTCAGAGTGACACAACCGTACACCATGCTACCAGTTGTTTGAGTCTAACAACCTCCCTCCATATGGACCACCGCAAAGTAACGCCTGATTCAATAAGTTATTATTCCTGTTTTTTTGGATTATATCACGTATTATAGGTGATTCGGGAAACGTGACCAGGACAAACCCCACCGGATTCAGTTAGCTAAGGCTATACGCGTACCAATATTATAGATTAACGTTAATTTTTAAACAATGCAAATAAAAAATATTAAATTATTTAGATACTAAGTTCATGATTACTGCCATTAAAAGTGTGAGGGTTTTACTTAAATATGATTGTGAACGATTATCAATTAAGTACTGAGCGTGAAAGTCTCACCCTGTATTGCTAGTAACGATGACTGCAATGTGACTAAAACGCCAAGGTAAGTTTGGCAATACATGGTTGTGATAAAGACCCGGGTGTGGTAATTATAATAATTGATTTTTTGGAGTCTTTTTGTATTTTTTATTTCAACTCCAAATTTGTTACTTTTACGGGTATCCCGTGAAACCATATCGTAAATACAAACTGAGACATGAATGCACAGAAAAACCAGAAAAAGAGACCAGCACTGGGAATCGAACCCAGGTCCTCAGCATTCCGTGCTGCGTGCTATAACCCTAAAACTGCTAGTGGTGTTCATCCATGTCGCAGTTTGTATTTACGATATGGTAATTATAAGTTGAAATTGCGACTTATATAACTACTTTTCTTCCAACATCAAAAACAGTAAAATAAATTTTTTACAAAATAACTGTTTCTTGCATTTTCATCCAGCTGTTTTACCGTGAAAAATACAAACTCGTTCACACTGATAGCTTGGTATTCTTTTCTTCTAACAAATAAATTAATTCGTAACCCATAGTACAATGTTACATAGTTTTTTTCGCATAAACTATTTTTGCTAACAGTCATAAGTCACCAGCTACTCTACAATGGCAGTCTCCCGTTTTGTAACTTACGTACAATAGAGTAAGGGCCTATTCAAATGCTAACCGAGGGCTGTATCCGCTGGACGGGCAGATAGACCGCAAACCTTCCAACAAATAGTTATATGTTTTTCTAGCAGCCATTGCAGCTTCTTTTACTCTTATTTTGATTTCAGGATAAAGCCGTTTGCTGGGTATTCAATGTAAATCTAAATTTACTTTTAATGCCTAAGTAGCTAAGAGAGTGTTTCTCGTCACTCTACATAAACACTTTAATGTTTGTTACTACCTTACGCTAAAATAGCTTGTTGAATTTTGATGAAATTTGGTATGTAGATGCGGGACGACTAGAATAATACACACTTTACTATTTATCTCGATATTCCACAGGGTCTGGATAAAATTTCAAAATTTAATTTTTGGAAATTCCCATGGGTAAAGAAAATCTCGGAATTTCAATTGAAAATTTTTTTTTTTTGTGTGTGTGTTGTGTGTGTGTTGAATTCGACACACTAGTTCTTCTTATTTTAATCCAACATCAAATCTATCGCCA
>NC_133476.1:4387709-4428612 GCF_025370935.1 Choristoneura fumiferana | reverse complement strand
ATCTCTAATCTGTCATAGATGGCAGTCCTATGGTACGTCCGTTTCGACACTACTTAACCCTGGGTAGGTACCCCTGGGTTAACAGATCACGTTTTCGTCGTCATATTTCACTTATAATATCTTAAATGTTTTTTTTTTTCAGTGTATCACCGAGATCTCAAATTGTCAATGTGGGTCTGAAGACCGCCAATTAAAATGGGACAGGTCGGGACACGTTTGCCATATGCTAAGTGCTACAATTCGACAAAATTGTCAAGTTTCCCATAGTAAAATGTTACAATTTTGTCGAATTGTAGCACTTGTAACTTTTGTGGTACAGGGGGCTGATCGCTGGGCCAAATTTAACACCGATTGGGTCCCGCAGGGCTACTACGAAACTCGAAACTCGAAGTTCGTGTCGTGCGGTCCCTCTAACACTGACACTATTTAATACGATAGCGAGAGGGACGGTACGATACGAACTTATAGTTTCGAGTTTCGTAGTAGCCCAGCAAAGGTAGACCTAAGAGGCGATGGCGGGACGATTTGGGCCGTTTCCAGCCACACTGCCAAGATTCGGCTAAAAGTTTGGGACGAGTGGAAGAAAAAACGTTTTTGCCCAGCAGTGGGATAGGGACACACTACAAGCTAAGTAAAATGATTGACGCGAAGGAAGATCAGTGCCGGTTTTTAGGGTTCCGGAGCCAAAATGGCAAAAACGGAACCCTTATAGTTTCGTCAATTCCGTTCTGTCTGTTTGTCTGTCTGTATGTCCGTCCGTACGTATGTCACAGGCATTTTACTCGAAAACTACAAGATGTATATCAAGGAAATTTGGAGTACAGATGTCTTGTCAAAGCCGCTATTTAGTTTTGTATTTAAATTAGAAAAAAAAAAAATTATAGGGGGGACATACGTAACAGAAATTAAAAAAAAAAAATTAACTCTCATCAACGTGTGGCACATAGTTCGACATCTCTTTTGAAAAGATAGTAAGGTTTCTCAATTTTTTTTTTGATTAAGAGAAGAGTTCCGGAAATAATCGCTCCCAAAGTAGCAAAAATTGTGTCCCCCCCCTCTATCTTGTTAACCGTTTGTCCAAAAAATATGCAAAAATATGGCAACTTAACGCTTAATAAATACATTCAACGAAAATTGGTTTCAACATGATCGGATATACCGTTTTTGAGTTATTGCCTTGGCCGGTTTTTATAAGTATGTACCAAAGGAAGATCGTTGCCAGTCGCAAGACTGTCAGTTTGCTGATTTGGGACCATTTCCATTGTTTTATTTATATTTTTATTTTGACGACCGGATGGCCAAGTGGTTAGAGTACCTGACTACAAAGCTTGAGGTCCCGGGTTTGATTCCCGGCCGGGGCAGATATTTGTATGAATAATACGAATCTTTGTTCTCGGGTCTTGGATGTTTAATATGTATTTAAGTATGTACTCGTATTTATCTATATGTCGGCGGCCGATCGTAAAATCCGCCAGATCACGAAATTCCTAGGCACATCATGAAATGGCGCCATTTCATGTGCCTGAGAAACAACACGACAGATCGATTAGAGCAATGCATTCGTCGATATTCCTAGTTTTATACCGGGCACATCGTGATATGCTGAAAAAAAGAAAAAAAAAAGTGTGTGTGTGTGTGTGTGTGTGTGTGTGTGTGTGTGTGTGTGTGTGTGTGTGTGTGTGTGTGTGTGTGTGTGTGTGTGTGCGTGTGTGGGTGTGCGTGCGTGTGCATGTTTTGCATCTTACATCCGCCTGATCATTCAAGCCCATTCTAATCTATACAGAAAACCGCCCTAATGAAGCAGGAACTGTCCACTAAGGTGATTATCGTGCTTGTCCACGGAATCAGGGACCCTTAATCGGCTTACGGAACCCGGATTAAGGATTCGGACATTTTCATGAATTGTGTATTGCATTTGGTTGATTTAGTGTGCTTTGTAAAATACGAGGATGAATGAGGATAAATAAATAAATAAATATCACGGGACAATTCACACCAATTGACCTAGTCCCAAAGTAAGCTTAACAAAGCTTGTGTTATGGGTACTAAGCAACGGATAAATATAATTATATAGATAGATATATACTTAAATACATATTAAACACCCAAGACCCGAGAACAAACATTCGTATTTTTCATACAAATATCTGCCCCGACACGGGAATCGAACCCGGGACCTCAAGCTTCGTAGTCAGGTTTTCTAACCACTAGGCCATCTGGTCGTGGATAGAGTTTAAAATTTGCGATTGTATACATTTATGTGTGTACTTACTAGCTTTTGCCCGCGTCTTCACCCGTATGGAATCCGGTTATCGCGCACTGTTCCCTCGGGAACTGTGCATTTTTCCGGGATAAAAAGTAGCCTATGTCACTTTCTGGCCCACAAAATATCTTCGTCGCTCGGTTTTCGACGTGAAAGACGGACAAACATACAAACACACACACTTTCGCATTTATAAATGGATGTGTGTATGTCAAGGTCGGTGAAGATATGTATACAGGATGACCTGGTGGCCGGCCTAAGTACAGCTGGAAAGACAAGTAAAACCGGCCACGTGCGTGTCGTGTGTGTGCGATAGGGTTCCGTAGCCATTATGTAAAAATAAACTTATATGTTTCTAAGGATTTCGTGTTGTGTACGGAATCTTCAAAGTTTGAATATATTTTATACCTTAGCCAGCGATTTACTCTTAAAATACTAATAATTCTCAGGCAATCTTAGCCGTTATTAATTTTCCTTGTACTTCGATTTTCGAATTTCGTAGAAGCCCCCAGTTCCAGATCTTGATTAAAGTCTTAGATGTAAAATAAACATAGAAAATGTAATGCAGAGTAGGAAGTTGGTTTAGTCGTTATTCGCAGAGGCACAGACAAACAGCCCGAAGCAAACACGAGAGAGATAATGATCGCAAATTCCACTTAAGGCAACGTTGCAATGTAATGTGTTGCATTCATTTATTTGTGGGTGCTGCAGCGCTAGCACATTTATCTTAAAAACTACGAAATGCTTTTTACACGCATTCTTAGCTTTCCTTGTAAATCAAGTATTTAACTATAAATTTATTCGCAACTTTATTATAACTTTATAATTGAGCGGAATGTAGAATAAGCTGGAAATTACTCCACTGACAATAGCCTAGATTCAATGATGAATTGATTTGAATTTGTGTGGACTTGATGATAAAAATTATCATACTTACCATTTTTCGTGGTCGGGTAAAAAAGATCCCGATGTTATAATAATCTGTAAAAAATATTTTTTTAAACTTTTTTATTGCTGACTTCTCTTGTACGAGTATTGCCATCTAAACTAAGTATTTGTACAAATTTGAAGTCAATTCGATCGGTACCGGGAGTATAAAATTTGTGGGATATTAATTTTTAATTAATGTTTATAAAAAACACTGTCAGTAAAAACTGTGTATAAGTCATTTCATTTCCTGAAAACTAAATTAGTTGTCTTGTGGGATCATGCTTATTAAAAAAACATTAAGTCAAGTTTAACGAGAACCTTACTGGCTAATGGGCTTTGTTAATAATTTTACTTACAATAGATAGTTCTGTTTTTAGTATTAAATTTAAGTCTCCTTAAAGGATCGGAGTTTACATACTTCTCCTATTTTATTTACTATGATATACCAACACTAGTGCCGTCCTAGCATTTGTCACCTTAACTCGATTAGTCAGTCGACTCAGTAAATATTGATACGCTAGATAAAATTACACGCGATTGGTCGCTTGTGACGCACGCGCAGCGTCCTCTTAATTGTTTAACAATATATGAAACTAGAGACCAAGTGGAGTGGCGCTGTGACAACTCGATTCCCGGCGGGTTAGGCTGCGTTTCCACCAGCAGGGCTACTACGAAACTCGAAGTTCGTGTCGTGTGGTCCCTCTGACACTTATACTATTTAATACGAGAGCGAAAGGGACGGTACGATACGAACTTCGAGCATGTGTTTTTCATGATCCAATAAAAACGCTCCATTTATTTACCTTTCCTCGCAGAGCACATCTTCAGTGGAAACAGCTGAGCAGAGCGAGGATAGGTAAATGAAGCGTGGTCCATGAAAAACATATTCCTCACAACACCCTCGCACATGTCTGGTGAAGCCGAAGTGTTACCTTAATATTTTATGTGACATCAGCGACAACAAATTAAAGTAAAGGATGTGTCCACGAACTATGAGGGTTTGCATCCTTCTCTCACTCTCCGTGTTGGCTATTGAAAATATTCACTCCACGCTACTGCCACCTAGTTGAAGTTGTCTGATATTATTTATTAATAATTACTCACTTTGAACTGGAAATCGGCAAGTTTTTGTCGAATCTGAAACAGATAAATACATGGCGTTTTGATTTACCAACTCAATTACAAAAACTCTAGCAGGTAATACTTAATTTCAACTAAAGTCATCCATAAATTACGTTACACATTTAGTTCAGGTGGTTTTTGACTCAAGAACAAAATAATTGAATAATTGGCCTCTAGGTTAGGCTAATATAACATAGACATAGGCTATTTTTTATCTACATACTCTTATTCTTTCACATCGAGACGTACGGAATACGTAAAGTCCCGAAATCTCAACCGTTAATTCCTACAGTGTTCTTCATAATACCGTAGATGAAGACCACTATGTATTTTCCGGGGATTCCCATGAGGCATTAGTAAAATTCCGGGAATATAATTAACCAGCGTTAGGTATCCATTTTTCGCGAGCGAAACAGCTGGTAAATGCTAGTAGAAAATAAAAAACTTTGCTGGTTGCTTCGACAGAATAATAGCATTGTTTTGTCTTAATATTTGATCGTTTTAAGCAAACTACCAAACCGATCAACGTAATAATATTCTGCATCTGGCTAAAAAGCCTTTGAATTTTCATTTACACGACGTGAAACGGCTATTGTTAAGGTGGCTCCTCACTTCCGTACGCGTAGAGCGACAGTTCGATAATGTACGCTTCCTTGGTCGAGGACAAGAGCGCTTACGAATGATACTCGTATCTGCCTGTCGGCGTTCTCTTGCAGTGCTTCGCGCTTCGCTTGCGTTTATTTCGTAAGGCCATTCCTTCACGAGGGAACGAGGTAAGGTACAATTCAATTGTACGATAGCCAATTAGCGGCTATTGGCTAGCCAATACGGTATTTAACGATTTTTGATATATAGGTAATTATAAATTAAAAATTCATAAGGCGTGTTATCGAATAGAGTAACAATTTTTAAGTTATCTTTACAAATAACAAAGCTATAAAGGTTTGAAATTCAAGATAAGCCAGAGAAAGACATACTTGCATGTGACGTCACACGCAAGTACCGCCATACTTGCTGCATAGAGAAAAGCGTTTGAGAAAGAGAAATCACTTTAAATCCAATTTCTAACCAAAGTTTTCTCTTCGCTAAACACTGTTTGTATACCTATATTTTCATAATAATATGTAAGACATGACAAATTCAGAAGTTGTCAAATACCGTATTACTCCTAGTAGCAATCTTTTGTGAGTTTATTAACTGTCCTATTTCTGAGAAAACACCGTTTTCTTTACGCCATTTGGTCCCTTGTTCCCCACGTACATAACCTTACATAACTATTGTAAGAGCCATATTATTTCCTAAATAATTAAGTCCTGGCGCTTTGCTTGCCGCCTTTTGTGGTCGCTGTTGTACCAACACTCCACCTGGCTTCGTTCGTCGTTGTACCTAAATTGACGGTCAAAGTGACCAATTACATTATTAAAATCGGTTTTAAATAGGAGATATTTGGCTTTTTCCAGTGCTGGTTACGTAAGATAGTTAAGTACCGGGAATAAGTTAATTTTATATGTATCAAAACTAAGCACCTGCCACTCTAATGCCCCATCCCTAGAACCCAAACCTAAAGCAAGTTTCACCTAGTAGATTTACTGATTTTGAGATACGGGGATGGCGATCTGAGTTCGATTATTGGAAGAATCGATCTCTTCAACAAAAAAATGGATGGAGTTAAGAAAGAAAGATAGAAAAGACATAACAATAAATATTACAAATACACGAAGAATATAGAATGTGTCATTGATTTACAGTAGGTACTGTATCGATCTGGAGAAACGATATCCCTCCTCGAAAAAACCGGCCAAGAGCGTGTCGGACACACCCGAAATAAGTAATATTTTTCTAAGGATTAAGTATTTGTACGGAATATTCCAAGTTTATTACATTTTATACCTTAGGCTGCTATTTACTCTTAAACTACTAATAATTCTCAAGAAAACTTAACCGTTATACTTAGTTTTCCTTGTAAGTTTTGATATACTTAGGTACTACCATCCTCAATTTGTCTAAATTTTTCCACCCACCCGTTTATATTTCAGAGGGATTTTTGCACTTTAAAGTTGAATATTTTGCAAACAAATCACTGAATCGAAAAATCGTTTTAGCAACTCCCTAATGGTTTTAAAAGACCTATCCAACGATACCCCACACTACAGGATGAGAAAAAAAATCACCCCCACTTTAGATCTATGGGAGGAGGTAACTTACTATAAAAAAAAAATTAATTTTATTGTACCATTTTGTCGGCATAGTTTACATCCATACTATCCATCCATACTAATATTTCCATACTAATATTATAAATGCGAAAGTAACTCTGTCTGTCTGTCTGTCTGTCTGTTACGCTTTCACGCCTAAACCGCTGAACCGATTTGGATGAAATTTGGTACAGAGATAGAATAGACCTTGGGAAAGAACATAGGCTATCTTTTATCGCGAAAAAGAGGCTTTTAGGGGTCGAAATAGGGGATGAAAGTTAATATGGTGGAAGTTCATCGCTGTCGAAGATAAAACCATGAAACTTGGCATTTAGGCATTTAATAAGAAATAAGTCGATATTTGGTTGAGCTTTTTTGAAAATTCGACCTGTGAGGGGATGAAAGTTTATATGGAAGGTCTTCATTATCGAAGATAAATCGATGAATCTTTATTAAACTTGCTATTTCGGCACGTGATAAGAGATAAATAGATATTTGTTCGCGCGTTTTTTAAAATTCATCCTGAGAGGGGTAAAATAGGGGATGAAATGAAAGTTTATATGGAAGATCGTCATTTGTTGAAGATAAATCGGTGGTCTTTTATGAAACTTGGCGTTGGGCACGTGATAAGAGATACATAGATATTTGTTCGGATCGGATCGGGCGGAGGCAGGGTGGCAACGGAGTGGAGCGGAGGCAACAGATGGAGCGGAGACAATGCGGGCTACAGCGGAGGCAGTGGATCGGAGTAGAGACAACGGAGCGGAGGCAGCGTGGCAACGGAGTGGAGCGGAGGCCAACGGATGGAGCCGAGACAATGCAGGCTGCAGCGGAGGCAGTCAAGTAGAGCGAGCTGAGGCTGGCGGAGCAGAGGCTGGCGGAGCGGAGGCTGGCGGAGCGGAGGCTGTGGGGAGGAGGGAGCGGAGCGGAGGCAGTGGAGCAGAACGTAGCGGACGCTGCTGAGCGGAGCGGAGACTGGAGCTGATTGATGGTGATGGTGATGATAGTGGTGCTGATTATAATGATTGATGATGATGATGTTTATTGTGGTGATGATGATCGATGATGCATGAATGACAAAAAAAATTGTTTATAAAAAATGTCTCATTTGAAAACTTTACCTGCGGGGGGGATGTTAGCAGAGGGGATGATACAGTGTTAGCAGAGCCTATTAAGCTCATAAGAAAAATGTTACGCAATGTGAGGTCATCATGAAAAAAATTATGATTTTCAGATTTTTCTTATTTATTTGCTATAAGAGCTACCTTATGCAAATTCCAAGTTTCTAGGACAGCCAGCAGTGCGCTATAACTTTTTTCTGTTAAGGCGATTTGTATGAAAACACCTTTTTTAATGACTGTAGCCAGTTTAATACATCAGTGACTGTAGCTTTTGATTGCATTGACTTAGAAGTTTGATTTTTTTTTCACAGCTATCGGACTATTGACCTGAGTTTTAGGATTTAATTTCAACTAGATACCTATACCCGCGCGTTTACGAGATAAAGGGTCTTGACAGACAAGCGGACGGACGGACAGCAAAGTGATCCTATAAGGGTTAAATTTTTTCCTCTTGAGCAACGGAACCCTAAAAAACATTTGTTCTGGCGCTTTTCAAATTACAACCTATTTACTTGAAAATATGGGGATGAAAGTTATTACGGAATTCCAAAAAATTTACTATAAGTATATTTATCGGAACTCTGTGTAGCTAAAATGCCGTCTTAATTATAATCCTACCCTCCTAACTTACAATAAAGGACGTAAGGTGTCAAGAGTTCACTATGAAGAATGAGTCCTTTTGTGTTGGCAGGGTGGTTTTGCTAAAATGTGGCTACCCGCAAAATAATTATGTTTTACTAAAGAAAATGGATGGAAGAACAAAAAAAAATTCATATTCATAGCAATGTATTGAAATGGTTATTTTCAGTAAACCGTAGAAGTTTCTATGTGCTATTATTGGCAGAATAGGTATCCTAAATACATTAAATACTTCCCAAAGTTACTATTCCACGCGGACGAAGTCGCGGGCATAAGCTAGTATAATATATTCGTGCAAAATTACAGCTTTCTAGCATTGAAAGTCCCTGAGCAAAGCCGCGGACGGACAGACAGACAGACAGACAAACAGACAAACAGACAGACAGACAGACAGACAGACATGGCGAAACTATACTAAAACTAACAAAACCTAAAACTATTCCGTTTTTGCCATTTTGGCTACGGAACTTTAAAAAAGAGAATCAAATCGAGATTAGAATTTACCTATTTTTTCGATAAAGTAACTTCATTATCGTGCCGCCCCGCTCACACTGATGGTATAAATAATGCAACAGGAGGCGATACGAACTATTTATTTTGCATGTATTAGGTTACTGAAAATATGAACTTGAAAAAAAAACTGAATAAAAAATGATTTTTAGAGAATCATCTTCAAGACTTCGATTTTTCATGAACCGATATTTCGAATCGATTCTAGAATCGATCTCTTCCGGAAAAAAACCCATAATGCGGTCTTTATTAAAGGAAATAAAATAAAATAAATAAATGAATATCATGGGACACTTGACTTGACACCAATTGACTTAGTTCCAAACTAAGCAAAGCTTGTACTATTGGATACTAGGCAACGGATTAACATACTTATATAGATAAATACATATTAATCATCCCAGACCCGAGATCCCGAGATCAAACATTCGTATTATTCATACAAATATCTGCCCCGGCCGGGAATTGAACCCGGGACCTCGAAACGGAGCGACGGATCGCCGTGATTTGGCATAGAGATAGTTTATGGGCCATAGGCTACTTTTTATCCCAGAAAAATGCACAGTTCCCGAGGGAACAGCGCGCGATAACCGAATGACATGCGGGCGAAGCCGCGGGCAAAAGCTAGTAAAAACATAAATGACATAGTAGGCACTGTAACATTAGATTTTAGCAATTTAATCTTGATGTTATATCTGAATTTCCTAAGCTCCTTCATCCGTGCATGTTTCTAAACATAAGTAGACTTAATTAACTTAAACTGGATTAAAGTCAAAGGTAAGGTAATGTTTGCGGAATTCCGTCTAGATCCGTTGACCCATAACGACTTTATCTTTTCATTAAAACGGTGCTACAGACAAAAAATACTACAGTCATTTAATATTAGAAAAGCCGGTTCCCAGCAGTGGGACGTATATAAGCAGGGATGATCATGAAGATGATTATTATATTTGTAAAGAGCACAAGAGAAATCGATAGATCACATTGTACATACGTTAAACTTTTGAAATCAAACTTACATCAATATGTTCAAACGACTGAAAAGTTCTTAGGAACTCTAGCCCCTATTGAATATCAATTCCGAATATATCAGGTGATACAGTTGCAGAATAAATACGGAGAGTACGTAAACAGATTCAGGAGTTGTTTGTTCAAATAAAATTTGAATACGATTAGACTTTTATTTGGTTATAGAGAGTTGTTTTGAAGACTTCAAATTGAGTGGTTAGAAAGTTGAGTGGCCTAGAATTTGAATAGATTTTAATATCAAAGTCATGGAAATTTCATCATTTTCTATTCTTAGTGTATTTGAATGAATCCGGAATGTTGACTAAAATTGCCACGAAATGGATCCCTAGCGATTTTAATGTTTTAATGTTTATTTGGGTACAAACGGTACAATATGGCTAATTACAATAAAAAAAATAGATTATACACCAATCAAGGCAAGGTCTATAAAACAGCTGTGAGACCAGCTATGGTGTACGGCGCTGAATGCTGGGCGATCAAAAAAGGCCATGAACAGACACTCCATGTCAATGAGATGAAGATGCTGAGATGGGCGGCAGGTGTAACGAGACTCGATAAAGTGCGTAACGAACACATCAGAGGAAGTTACAAGGTCGCACCCATCGCAGACAAGGTTAAGGAAACCTCGCATGAGATGGTACGGACATGTCATGAGACGCAGCGACGACCATGTCGTGAAGAAAGCTCTCGCACTACCGGACAACAAGAGAGGCAGAGGTCGCCCGCTTGCTACATGGTGGTCCACCATATCAAAGGATTTGAAACAGGCCCAGTTGAACGAGGAGACAACCCAGGATCGACCGACCTGGCGCATGAGAACGAGGAGGGCCGACCCCAAATAATGGGAAGAGGCACAGAAAGAAAAAGATTATACACCAATCAGTAATGTTACCACAGGTTATTATTAGGTTATTGGTGATTTTATCAAAATAGTGACGGACTGAAGCTGAGAGAATGTGAGGACAACTTAGATGTTTATCAAGTGGGATGGTAAGAATGTTCTGTTGTTTAGAGTGTTACCCTGTACCACAGTATGACAGGCGAGGTAATTTAGCAAACATAACTCAGTCCAAAAGTTTTCGTTCAAAGTAACGTTTTCAAGGTAATCGTAAAATGACATATATTTCAGTCCTATTCTAATTGTGGTCTGAAAGTACATCTTGACAGATTACAGTAGCTGTAATAATCCAGTTCCTCACGAAATTTTAATTTTTATCTTGGTGAAAAGCCGTTTAAGCATCGGTTTTGGCTTAGAAAAGTTAAATATTGTAAACAGAAGCTACTCAACAGTGTAGAAAATTGTAATTCCGTTTGCATCTTTTGATAATAAGAAGATATACCATAATAATACTTCTTAATTACTTGTTTAAGTACTTGTTACACAAATTACTCGAATATATCAAAACTTAATTTAGTTTTGGTGTTTGGGCTAGCTCGTTAGGTAAGCGAAATTGTGTTACTTTACACTTGTGGCTGAGTAACTTGGGCGGAAAATGATATTATTATGTGTCCCTTCTTCAATGTCCTCCAAGATGTTATGCTTCTAAGTAAAACGTTGTGTCTTTTTGTTAAGTCTATTGTTTTCTTTAAAAGCTATTCTTTTATTTAACTTACCTCGTTAGTAAAATGTATATAGGTCAAATTGAGAACCAAATCACAGTGCAACTACATTCAGCAAAAAAAACTTAATAGGAAAAGCTGATTGGATAGATCATAAAGCTAATGTTTTAAGATAGTTGACTTTAGTTCAGAGATGTAAACTTAAACACAACATTTATTGACAACAAAAACACAGTAAACACATAAATAGGAGAAGAGAGAAAAATTAGAGACATGACATGGATTTACCTACCGTAAATTTATGTACCTACTCACACTTTATTTTTACAATACAATAAAATTACTCTTTATTGTACACCAGAAATAGTGAGCGATACAGAAAACAGATACACAGAGCAAATTACAAATTTAATTAATAGACTAAAATTTTACTTTTTTCATAAATAATTTGATACTCCACCTTCAAGCAACTAGTTCTTCTTCCATCTTGCGTCGTATTTTTAGACTGAGCTAGATAAAAGGACCCTTTATTAGGTTTCTCGTACTGGTCGGGTAGATTTAATACGATTTGACACCATGTTCAAAGTGCAAGACAATTTTTTCATGGATAAAAAGCTAAAGGACTAGTGCGAATGTGTTATAGGTATTGTACTTCACAGCTCTTCACAAAGAAGGTTATTTGTGGAGCCTTTGGACACGATCAAAGTGACGACTTTATCTCGATGTCCAACTAAGCAACAGCAACAGCGTTTATTTGACCTTCAATTGTATTAAATACATTTTTCGATAACACGTGTTCTAAAATTAGACACTGATAGTGCAAGTGAACAATTCGTTAATATGCTACTGTGGACAATATTTTTCAGTCACTATATTTTATTGTTGAATATTATTTCCAGAACAATACAGGTCCAACTATAAAAAAGGTATATTAGGTACAATAAAATTAAATATTGTTGAATATTGAATTTGTTGAAGAAGTTCTTGCCATGGTGAAAGAAAAAAGAATGTTACTGGAGACCAAAATCGCCGAAGGGGAAATATGATAGGACACTTGATACGACACGACAATTTCTTTCTTAACCTACTGGAAGGCAAAATAGAAGGAAAACGAGGTAGAGGAAGACCAAGATTGACCTATTTTAACCAGGTGGAAAGGGTGGGTGTCGTGTCGTATCAGGAAGTCAAACAGCTGGCCACAGACTGTGCGGAGTGGCGATTACTCCACCGACAAGAGCATAGCTCATTTAAGAAGAAGAGAGATTGAATGGTACAAATTGTTCTATTTATTTTATAAATGAGAAACATTCTGACGTCCGTTTGAAGGTAAGCGTCGTCGTAAGAACAGAAATAGTAATTTAACCTTTTGACTGCCGTTGTCTGATATATAAGACACCCAATGTCCAGCCACTATCGCCGTAGTCTTATAATTAAGAAAAAATGACATATCATTTCGGTGTAGGTGGCGACATGGGCACGTACGAATGAAAACGCATTGGCGGTTAAAAGGTTAATAAACTTTCAAAACTCTTTTTGGAGTCTCAAAATTAGAATAATAATAGATTTCCTGTCCCTGACACACATAACGATTCATGAACACAGTTTTATATATACGGTCATATTGACATTCAGAAATAAAATGTGATCGAATTTGAATTTAACATAATGTCCGTTGTTGGCGTCCGTCCGTCCATACTTTCGATCCATACGTTCCATACCAGAAAAATAACTGATGTTCCATATCAGCCTGTACAAGCTTCAAGAAGAAACTTTGATAAGTTATTTACTCACAGGTGTCATAAATTTGGTAGCACTTAAAGAAGCCATCTTATCTCCCTGTAATCGTCAACGTCACGTTTTGCTATCACTGTTTCCTTTTCTTTCCTTACGTAAAAAATAGTTCTGTGTATCAGAATATAGAACTAGGCAAGGAAATCTGGACTTTTTCTAGATAAGCCGTGGAGCGTATGCAGCGAGCCGGCCGGCTTTAGGCGTTGGCACGACGCCAGAGGATCTCACATTGGCCTTATTTTAACCGATTATAACAAACATTAGCAAAACAGCAAGAATCTGTAATGTTATTGTTATGTATAGGATTACTTGAGGAGACAAAATCTTGTCTTTGATTTCCTTGTTTGTCGGCAACCGTTACTTTATTTTTCATCACACTTGCTCGTAAACAGTGTTAAAACATGCAGGCTACCTTGATTGCAACCCCCCTAAATAAAACCCTCGACCTTAATGTGCTTGTCATGAAACCCGTGGTCGGTAAATGAGTCATTGCACGTACAAATTGTCTTGTCATGAAGCCCAAGGTCGGTAAATGAGTCCGTGTCCGTACTGATGGTGCGGCGCGCGCTGCTGCAGGACCACATGCACACGCGGCTCAGGCACATGCTGAGGCAGGGGGAGGGCGGCGCTGCCAAGAGCGCAGCCTAAGGTATCGCCAATATTTGGAACAATTATATTTTTCTTTTAGAAATATTAAATTATACTCGCAAATGTGATGAAAAACATTGTATGTCGCACGGGCGGTACTAGAATTACGAACATCGACTCATTAAAGCCCTCAGTCTTCGACTTCGGGCTTCTAATAGACTCTCGTTCGTAATTCCTTATTTACCGCCCTTAAGACACAATGTACTAATAATTATAGTTGGATTTGAATACATCGTATTTATTAACTCCTATTTTATGAAATACTAGCTGTTGCCCATGACTCTATTCGCAAAGAATTCGTTTATATGTAACTATCCCGCATTTCATCTAAATCGGTTACGCGGTTTACACATGAAGAGGTAACAAACAAACGCACAAAGTGGGATGTTACGATGTTACCGAATGGTATCATCCTGATATTCGGAAACGGCTCCAACGATTTCGATGAAATTTGGTATGTAGGGGTTTTTGGGGATGACAAATCGATCTAGCTTGGTCTTATCTCTGGGAAAACGCTTACTAACGAGTTTTAGCCCGAGCAAAGCTCGGTCACCCAGGTACTGATACTTATGAAACAGACTCAAATCCTTATCCTTACTAATATTTAAATATGAATGTTACTATCTGTATTGTGGTCTGTTTGTAAATATTTACGCTTGAACCGTTGAACCGATATAGATTGTGTGGATGTAGGTTCAGAAGTTAATAGTTCCCGAGGGATAAACAAAATTTTGCCAGAAAAGTTGCAAGCAAAATCTATAAAATAAAATAAGAACTTTTCAATTAGGTATATTATTATGGTATTGAATATGAACCTATTATAATTTAAACTTAAGTTTTCCAAGGTTAACCATCCCTAAACAGCCTGCGGCAACCACTCGCCAACAAATTTCTAAAAGGCCATTGTGTATTTATTCGCTTTTACACTTTCAGATAACTTGGGAAATTCATTCTTTAAAAGCCGCAAGTTTTCCGCCTTGGAGAGCTTTAGCACTTTTGTTTTAAAATAACTTTCGTAGCTAGTGCAACATCATGAATACTAATAACTTGAAAAACTAATTCCTAGGAAATTCGCTCGAGATTTTTGCAATTTTATTTTACTAATATTAGTTTGTGATTTCCGTTTTTATGGTTCCGTACCTCAAAAGGAAAAAACGGAACCCTTATAGGATCATTTTTTGGGCGTCTGTCTGTCTGTCTGTCAAGACCCTTTTTCTCGGGAACGCGTGGAGGTATCAAACTGAAATTTATATCAAATACTGAGGGAGCTGTGAAAAAATCAAACTTTTAAGCCAACGCAATCAAAAGATGCAGCCGTTTATGCTGTAAGTTTCCGCAAATTTTCGAAACTCGCAAGGGAATCAAAACCTACAGGGTACTTCCCGTGAACTCAGAATCTTCTAAATTTGGTATGAAGGTAGCTTATTATAACACAACCAACTAGAAAAGTCTTAAAATCTTGATTTATTGTCTGTCTATAAATATAATTTACCAATATAATCTGACCCCACACTGCGCACATTTTGCTTAAGAGAAGGGCTCTGCATACACTGGATGTATTAAATCACTCGGAAAAAGCGAGAAATATCTTCAAGACACGATTCCCGTTTACTTACATACCTATAAATGTGAACGGAAACCTCGGTGCGCGAGTCCGACTCGCACTTGTTCTTATATTTTGTCACTATGAACGTCGCGCTGGAAAAATGAGGTGCATAAAAATTTTAAAAAATCGTGAAATTAATTTCTTACGTCAAAATTTGAAAGGTTTTTAGTAATGATATTATTATAAGTTAAAATTGCTTTCAATTGACCTTAAAACATAGCAATGGCAGTTAACCATCGCTAATAATTGTATAATAATCTTACTACAAGATTTATACTCACGCTAAATGTTTTTTTTATAAATACCGAATGTCGCTGAAATGTATTTAGCGGACTCTATAGCGCTCGGTGCTGCCTACAAAACTAGTTATAAATAAATTGAGTTCATGGAATCTATGAATAAAATGTGAAACGTGAAATCAAACGTTTGAAATTCAAGTGAAGCCAATTTTCACTAAATAAATATAATTTCATCGAATGTGTAAAATAGTTGTTTATATTTTTAAACGTGATATTTTTTGTAACTGATTAATCTTTAGTCTTTTCATGCATTTTAGAATAATAGTTAACAGTACTTTTTTCATGTTTGTAAAAAAGGACGGCTTTATCAAGAACTAAAGTTTAAAAATGACCTCATTGCACCTTTGCTGCTATATAAGTAAGCAAGTTAGTTAGTAAGTCTATTGAATTTTCTTCGCTAATTGCTTAAATCTTGCTCAGCTAGAGTTGACACGCTGCTTACAACTAAATGTATATTTTTGCAAGAAGAGCCGCTAACTTCTGACAATTTATGAATATTTCTCATTTACTTAGGTTCTTAAAACTTATACCGGGCCACAAATCGGAGTTTGTTTATTTTAGGGTTCCGTACCCAAGCCAACGGAACCCTATTACTAAGACTCCGCTGCCTGTCTGTCCGTCCGTCCGGCCGTCTGTCACTGAGGGGCTAATACGAAATACGAAATCCGTTTCGTACCGTCCTTGTCACTCTCGTACTAAATAATAGAAGCGTCTGCGGGACGGCAAGATACGAAGTTAGAATTTTGCACTTCGTAGTAATGGGCCTGGGCTCTATCTCTTGAGCCGTAATAGCTGGGCACTTCAAATTTTCACAGATTATGTATTACTGTAGCTGCTATAACAACAAATAATAAAAACAGAATAGAATAAATATTTAAGGGGGGCTCCCATACAACAAACTTGTTTTTTTTGCCGTCTTTTGCTCGATATTAATAACGGCAACAGGTAGACGCTTGAAATATTCACAATAATCAATATTCATATTATATTTAGTTGTATAATTACTTTAAAAATAAATATTCTAATTAATATAAAATAATAATGCCGGTGCTCAATCTACCCATAGCAATCTACCTATAGATTAAATTATGTAATAAGCATTGGTGTGGTAGAACTAGATTAAACTGTGACGTCATCAGTTAAAATATTTTAAATTGTTAATTTTTAAAAGGTCATAATTTATTGGTGCATAAAAATATCGAAATTGGTTTCTAATGCATAATTTACTTTTCTATAAAAATAAAAATTAAAAGCATAGGTATTTTTTAAGACAATCTCAATTAGTAAAATCAATGGACATTCGTTTAAAAACCAAATTTCAGACCGACCTAATAATTGACCCATACTAACCTCGGGAAGTTAAATAGGTACTGGTTAGCCTGCGAAAAGAAAGATGTCTCCAAGGACTCAAAGAGTTTATATCCAACGAAGTATAATTAAAGAGGATCTCTCTAGAACCCTTTAAAAACATAAACCGTATTTTCTTTCGAAGCAAATTATAATTTATTCGAAAGAGGCAATATTTACGTAAAAATAATAAATATATCATTTATTTTCAAGAATTGAAGAATAACAGATATAAAATAAAGTAGGAATGTTAAGCAAAAGTTGAGAAGCCAATTAGTTTGAAGGTTTTTGTAAGATTGTCAAAGTCCAAGTCAAAATATCTTTATTCAATTTAGGCTATAACAAAGACTTATGATTGGTTCATCATAATATCAGACGAAGGAGTAGGACGTCCATTGTTGGTCATAGGCCTCACAGACCTCCAGTTGCCTCGGTTCGAAGCGGCTGCATCCACCGTGAACCCGCTATTAACCAGGTCATCCGTCCATTTCATTGGTGGACGTCCTATACTGCGCTAACTGATCCTCGGTCTCCATTCGAGAACTTTTCGGCCCCTACTGCCATCTGTTCTCCGTGCAAGATTGGTTATAAATTTCTAACTAATGAATGTTCACTAATTGTGTAGTTACGAGTATTTGGCAAACTGTTCGGCAAATATCGTATTTCAAACGATCAGTTTACAGCTAATTTCGTGCAACCTAACGATTGGTGGGATCTAACTAGTTAACACCTCGGGCCCGTAATGTAATTCTAGTTGCATGGCCGTAGCTGGATAAGTGAACGACATCTGTCCTTGAGCTATTTGACTTGATTTTTTTTATAGTTTACTCACAACTAGTATACATAACACACAAAATAATAATATAAAATAACCAAGTGGTTCCCTAGTAAAACGGTAATAAATAAAAAAATAAAAAAATTGTGTTGTCCTAAACTAATGGATATTTTGTAGTGGTTTTCGGGTATCTAGTTCTACTGCTGAAGATGTATATTACTAAAAAAAGACAAAAACCAACCACGGACCATTGATTTTTATGACATAAATCACCAAGTCAAATTTTCATAACACAAAAAAAATTAGGAGCAACCACTCAAATGAAACGTAATTTCAAACCTCTATTTAATGACATATCACACAAGTAATTTAAAAGATTAATATTGGAATGCAACTTGGTAACTATCACAGACACAAATAATGGGTTCATCTATCTACCACAACCTTTATTTAATGACCTATCACACAAATATTTATATCACATTAAAAATCTGCGTCGGGCTTCTAATATCGACTCTCGTTAGTAATCCCCTTCTTACGGTCCTTGATGCACAATATACTATTGTATTGTTTTTTTTTTACAAGAGAGTGTTTATGTATGTAATTTTGAATACACAACTACTAATCTACTTCTGATGCTGACTGTACGATAACTGGTCGTTAGAGAAATGGCACCTAATACCAGGTGGGCCCTGTAACAGGAACAAAAAATCAAACCACAGCTTCTGTTCTTCAGCCTGAGCTAATTTAGTTCTACAACTTTTGAAATGAACTTGTATTGTATTTATAATAGTTTAAAATTTAAGTGGACAAGCAATGTATTGCGAAATCCGTCATTTTGTTACGTGACCGGCGATTTTTAAGCTATTGGATTCCGTACGAAAATACCATTTAATGTGTTTGGAATCAATAAAATGATAATGTTACATAATTATTGAAAGTTACAGAACTAAAATAGTTCCATTTGAGTAGCAGAACCTGTTTTAATTTTTTGCTCCTGTTACAAGGTCCACCCGGTATAACGAGAGGACAATTAGTATAATCCGTGAGCTCTTATAAAAACCCCTTAAAAACATAAAACATTTTGTTTCGAAGCAAATTATAATTTATTCGAAAGATATTTACGTAAAAATAATAAATACATCATTAGTTTTCAATGTGACTCTGAAGAATAGCAGAAAAAAAAGTAAACTGTGAATGTTATGCAATAATTGAGAAGCCAATTAGTGTGAAGGTCTTGCAAAAGATTGGTTCATCATAATATCAGACGAAGGAGTAGGACGTCCGTAGAAAAACCTTCGGGTTTCGGGGGAAATCGGAAGGATTCGTGTAGTAGAAAATGACAATTGTCTTTTTGACTTAGTATCAATCCATCACGCGATGAGTGCACTCGTGTTTTCATTGATTTATATAGAGCAGTTAAAACCACCACATACTTATTTATTATGTTTATTTTTCGAAAATTAATTTCCATTAGGAGTCAACTTAAACAGGGTATTTCTGTAAATAGGCAAAAACGGGAAATTGTTTATAATGTATATATATGTTTTTTTGTTCAAAGAAGCTGAAAGTTTCAACAAAAGGTGTGGATTGTAAGTATTTTAATGAGGTTCAAGACCGAGTTATAGAAGCAACGAGGATTTCGAAAAGTACAAACGAAGCAGACCAAAAAATTAATTTGACATACCCAAGAGAAGTAGACACAGTATAACAGCTCTATATACTTCTAAACAAAAGTAGTATGTTAAGGCGGACGGGGTGTTCTCTATTTAAATTAACGATGGAAGAATTCGAAAATGTTGATTTTGTTTTGTTTGTATGACAAAAAGTCATATTGTATTAAAATTCGAAAAAGACGAAATAAGCGTAGTATTATTACGGTAAGGTTTATTTTGTACTGATGGTTATTCATTACATAACTTGTTACGGTAACTTCGAAAAGTTTTGCAAATCGCATATCACGATCGCGTGTCATCGTCAATACCCGAAGCATGCTTCTAAAATCCGAAGGTTTTTTTAAGAGCTCACGGAGTGTAACACACTATTGAATAAATGGGGTTCAAAGCCTAATTAAGTCAGTATTTTTAGCCTAGTACCAGTTTCCTACAGCTGGGCAAGTGGGCAAAGGCCTCCTCTTGACCTCCACACCTCCCGGTTTGGCGCAATGTCAGGTCCCTTACATAGGTACTCCAAAGTGTACCGCTATCTTCTTCTCGGTTTGCTTATATTATCATCATCATCATCATCCGAGCCTATATACGTCCCACAGCAGCTGGGCAGCTTGGGCCGTAGTTCCCACGCGGGCCCAGCGCGGATTGAGACCTATAATGAATTTTATCATTTACTATATTTTGTGAACTCCGTCATTTAAGGACCGATTTAAGAAAAAAAATTTTAGTTCGTTTCGGAATGACTTCAATTAGGTTCCATAAGCACCAAATCAGGATCTAATTGGAGGGCGATAGCCCCGGTAAGTCCAGGCCTCTTGTCGTGCGCTTTACCAGTAGAAGAACCCGGGACAAATTTTATAAGGCTGCAAGATCAAGACGGCTCAATTCAACGGATATTGGTGTTAATGGCCCCACTGTTAAGATCTACTTCAATTAACGCCTTACTATAGAGAATAAGGTGTTTGTTTCGCGAAAGTAGAACCCGAGCTTCAGCTGCGAAATACAAACATTGCTGGACAAGCGGTGGCAAAATATACGTTCGGAAACGTGACGGGAACGATCCAGGCAATCAACCTATCCCTATTGAAACGTTACAAGATCTCGACAGGATCGTGGAAGATCCGAAGACTTTGAAAAAGAATCAGGACAATCTACAGCCCAGTTTTACAAGCCAAGGCATCAGATGCTTCCTAGAATGTTAACCAATGTGACTCTTAGGGGCTGTTTCACCATCCATTGATTAGTGTTAACCGACGGTTAAATGTGATGCCGTCTCCGTCTATTCGAACGAAACAAATAGAGACGGCATCACACCTAACCGCCAGTTAACACTAATCAATGGATGGTGAAACAGCCCCTTAGTGTTTCTCTATATAATAATCTTATGGCGTCACTTGATGTTATGTTTGGTTTTGTGAGTTAAGTGTATCTTATGTTGAATGGCTATGTTACATTTAGTGATACGATGGCACTCAAACGACACTCAGACATAATTAATAGTACACTATTTACACTGCATATTTACTGTTTTTATATATCAACGTCGATTTTATTCGTCGTGATTTTATTAACGTCGCATTTAAACGGCCGTACCAAATTCCATGTACTTAATAGTAGCCATTAAGATTTTTAGATATTTTATCACAATTCCGTGAGAATTTCAAGATAATAAGTAGCCTATGTGTTATTTCAGATGTCCAGCTATCTACTTACCAAGTTCCAATCAAATAGGTACGTACTCACACACACACGCGCGCGCATTTAATAAACTTTCGCATTTACTCGTTATTAAAATATTCTTATAGGTCGCGGGTGAGCAAAGAAATTATTTTTGTTCATTGATATGGACCTCCGCAAAATAAAGCCTAGAGAAAATTAGCAAAACTCTAACTTGAGACATTAATAAAAACCGTATCATTAGAGTGAAAAGTTTGTTCCACCGGCATTAGTCAATGTCCCTCCCCTCAGGCGGTGGGGGGCGATCCATCAGTCCTCACTTCATATATCACGGTCCAGAGTTAATGGATTGAGTAGAACAAATCAACTCAACTTAGTTTTATCAAGCCCTTTATTAAAGCCAAGCAGTTAAGGTAGCGCTTTAAGTGATTTAATCTGCATTTTTAGGGTTTTGTACCTATCCAAAAAAGAATATAAGAAATCAATTAAAGTTTTGATTGACTGTATTATTTTCTAAATGTACCAGACTAAAAACACAGCCTTACCGTACCGTAGTCAAACTCATTCAAACAACTACGTACTAAAATATTTCGGGTTAGTTTTTGAGTGTTGTGTTTTTTTTTTAATTTGCTTATACGGTGTGCCATTTCTCCTTCCACTCGTCTTGGGCTTGCAAAATATTGCCAGCCCGGCTGAAATCTACGCTGCACCGTACCGTACCGTAGTCAAAATGACCCGAACAACTACTGAATATTTCGGGTTATTTTTGGGTGTTGTACTTTTTTAAAATTGCCTATGTCAGTCCACTACATAGAAACAGCCTATACGGTCACAGAATAACTAAACGGTGTGCCACTTCTCTTTCCACTCATCTCTGTCTTGCAAAGTATCACCAGTCCGGCTGAAATCTACGCTGCGCAACCACATCTGTTCTTCATGCTATACCCGTATGGCACGCCCATTGCCATTGCCATTGGTAACTCGTTCTTCTACGTATCTCCTCTAAAATTACACCGAAATGATGATGAATCAGACAACAGGTTTAAGATTTCCAGAGATTTTACACTGTCTTTCAAATGTCACAACAAAACATCAAAGTACAAGAGCAATTCTAATGCAAGTAAGTCACGCGAGAGGTCAACAAAATGTCACCAACCTGTTGTTCTTCCAGCATAAAAAGACCCCACCGTTCACACATTTTTAAAACAACCATGTTTCATTGTAATTTGGTTTAATTCCAATATATCTTAACCTCTGAGTACTTGGCTGTAGTATACTACACGAGTTCAGATAAATTGGTTTGTTTTGGTCGTAGTAAAAACTTTGTTTGTTTTTAGAGGTTTTTGTTCGACACGTTCTTAATATAAGAAAGTAATTGGACTTTGGAAATACGGATAATTGAAATGTGATGCGACTTTTACAGGTTTGATCCCGGAGGAGGGAGGATACGTAGTTTTATGTGTTTTTTATTAGCTTTGACTCCGCTGATTAAAATAGATTAGTGGTGATGCCAGCGTGGACTATCAACCTTAATAACAGAAAAGTTCTGTGAGCATCATTTAAGGCAACAGACAGTATGTAAAAAAACACTTATGAGTTATTCATACCATTAGGTAGCTTAAGACATTCTGCAATAGATAGATGGTATAAATAAAGCAACAATAATTATGGAAATGTCTGTTTCACTACACTTTGTTTAGTTCATGTGACCTTATGTGACAGATATGATTAATGTCGTTTCTGAATAATTGAACGAAATGAATAGTGACAGCATCATAGATATTTGCCACGTAATGTAACTAGAGATAAGCCAGTTATTAATTATGAAGTCAATGCTTAAAACGGACTTAAAAAGTCAAGTAAGAATAAATAATGCCAGTTTTAGTTGAGTAGGAGCTTCCTTTCTTAGTTACGGTACAGGCGAGGAAACTGAATCGCGTACCAGGATGGGACGTTTTCATAATCAATTTCGCTATCATTTCTTTGGCAGATGTACGGAATGCCTATTTTTTTAGCTTTTAATTTTCTTTCTATATACCTGTTTTTTTGTATCGCTTACTATTTGTGGGGTACAATAAAGATAAATTGTATTGTATTGTAATGCCAATGACATCAGTAGCACAAAGGTACCTACGCAATTCAGATTCGCTGGTACGTTTGTCACGCGCATTAAGCTCTTCCACTTGTTTTTCTAGTCTGTGTCCACGATGTTAACATAAATAGTTATTTGTGCAACAAGAGAGCAGAGTTGTTTTTTGTTGCGAGTGTTGATTTTGAATCCCGAGAAAGCGAAGGATTCTATAATTGAATCACGAGCGTTAGCGAGTGATTCTAGGTTAGAATCCTGAGAACAGCAAGGGATTCATAATTATACACGAGATGCAAAAAAACTGTGGTCTCGTGTGACTGTGTGACACATACAATTTTTCACCTCAGAAGCGAGAACATAATTTAAATGTAACATAAGAATAAAACCACATTATACCTACTTACCTGTTTACAAAACAAACACATTTTTTTTTTAAATAGAATCCGATTATTAAGAAACATAATAATCACATTTAAAACCATAACAAAGTCTCCAGTAGATACAATACAAATCTCATACTCATAACATGCATTGTAATTTGATTTTGTACTAATGTCACACTTATTTTTTAATACTGCAAAAAGACTCATCTTGGGGTTTTTTTTATTTTTATTTTTTTATTCGACTGGATGGCAAACGAGCAAGTGGGTCTCCTGATGGTAAGAGATCACCACCGCCCATAGACAACTGCAACACCAGGGTATTGCAGATGCGTTGCCAACCTAGAGGCCTTAGATGGAATACCTCAAGTACCAGTTATTTCACCGGCTGTCTTACTCTCCACGCCGAAACACAACAGTGCAAGCACTGCTGCTTCACGGCAGGATTAGCGAGCAAGATGGTGGTAGCAATCCGGGCGGACCTTGCACAAGGTTCTACCACCTGCATTATGCATCATCGCATCATGCATCATGGGTCATTAAAAAGGTTGGACAATAAACGTATAATTTATTATAAATGCTATTAAACCTTTAAACATGAATTTTATTAAGATTTATATTACAATTTAACAAATATTTATTCCAACTGTAGAGGCAGTATACGGAATTATTTTATAAAAAAAACAAGAGAAGCGGCTTTCGTGCAACGAGGTTGCATACTTTATTAAAAGATCGGGAAAATTTACATTTTGGAAATATTTCGTTGTCATGCAATTTATTAGGTATCAATATATTTTTAATACCAAAAATTTAATTTAAGATTGTAATCAACACATTTGATCCTATCTCTCGCCTTTTTCGTGTTGAAGTGAAATGACAGATCAAAGTAAAGTACTAATATTTGGAATTTAGTGAGTAGACCCAACACTGTACTCAGCATTTAAAAAAAATAATTTAAAAGTAGTTTATAAATAGTTTAGATGATTAAGCCTTAGTTTGTAGGTATAGGTTTAAATTATTTTTTTGTATAATGTGTTATTTTATTATTCTTAATGTGACAATTAATAATTAATATTGTAAAATGTTAAATTAAAAAATTACTTTGTCTCATGAAGAGAGCAAAATGCGATTTTGCTCACTTATTTCTCATAGCAAAACCTGTTTGAGGTACTGAGGTGAAAAATAGATTTATGCATGACATTTTTGACACCTCTTTTCCATCACCAATTTTCCCGCCAATAACCTTCCAATTTCTTGGCGTTTTCCACCTAAACAGATCGTATTTTCTACAAAATTTATTTATTTACTATCTGTTGACTTAGGCGGGAGGGTTCGGCCCTATCAAACGGAAATAAAATACCTTTTTTTCTTGTTTACTAGGGAACGACTTGTTTGATTTCGTAAGTAATATTGCCTTTTGGAGTCCAGTTTTCCAAATAATTTGCTCCGTGACGACGGAACTTTTTTATTTACAACAAAATATTATTGTGCAATATTCACGTTAAAAAAAAATACGAAATCTGCTACTCAGATTCGCATTTCACGTTTTTCTTGAGCAAAATTTAATTGAGCCATAAATAAATAATGCATGCGATTTTTCCTTAATCCAATCAAGCCGTGTCGTGAATTGGCGCTTTGTTGTAAGACTTGGCTGTTGAAACTCAAAAGTTTGAGTTAATAAAAGAACGCGTACAGGAAAGTTGAAAGAGAAAATTAATTAGGTACATAATTGAATGCCTTGTGTGCATTGTCCTTCTTTCGTTAATTGAAGAGAAAAGACTTTAAACGTTTTTTTTTTCAATGTCTTTTGTAAATTTTCCTGGATGACATGAATGTGCTTAGTATTCCGTAGCGGAAGTGCCAGTCATCTCTCTCGTCTATCTCGGTTGAATAAAATGACGACGACGGACAACAGTTTCGATCACTTACGAGATCTGAAAAAACTGTAACTATGATTTGGATACGGTTATGATACTTTGGTAGAAACAATACTGGTTATATTGGAGCATAAAATTGACATATATATTTATACATTAACACAAATGCATACAAAACATCTAGTCAATTCGTTTACTAGAAGTAGATCAAAGACAACATTTACCTTGGATATACAAAACTAACTGATCAACAAACCAACTAACACGGCAAGTTAAACAAAAGCTTCTCTATATTAATATATCTATCAAAAATAGCTATACACGTAATTTGTTTGTTTGTTGTGGGTAATCACTGAGAGTACTAAACCGATTTATAGAACTTATTTAAATGACGTCATACGACACGATGACTATAATATGATAGTAAGTCATAAAAAAATATTTTTTCTAGAATGGAATACAAACTTCAGTCCTTATTTTTCAACAATTATTGATGTTTTTTACGTCATTCGTTTTATTTTTAGTTTTATCATCATCATCATCAGCTGGAAAACGTCCACTTGAACAAAGGCCACCTAGAACGCCACAAAGAACGACAACTCGCCACTTGCATCTGCAGGGCTACTACGAAACTCGAAACACGAAGTTCGTGTCGTGCGGTCCCTCTGACACTTATGCTATTTATACGAAAGCGAGATGGACGGCACGATACGAACTTCGAGTTTCGAGTTTCGTAGTAGCCCTGCTGTTGCCCGCAACTCTCACGATGTCGTCAGTCCACCTAGTGGGAGGCCTGCCAACGCTTCGTCAACGTTCGTTCGTTAGTTTTATATCGCGTTTAGTTATTTAAGAGAAAATGTTATTTTTATTCATAGTACGAATTATTGGATCCGAAGACATACTAAACTAACTTTTTTCCGCGTAAAAATGTATTATTTTTATGAATTCAAGTGAAACAACTTAGAGGGCAGTTAAAATGGAATTAGCGCGATAAGGGTACGAATGGCCAAACAATTGTTTAACTGAAATTAAATTGGAAACCGGGGACGTCAGTTAATTGCTTTGGGCAATTTGGGCTACTAATGCGAATTTAAAATTAAATGTTTCAGTGTTTTTATAACCTGACCTACAGGAAAATTCGCTGTCGCGTTATTTGAAAACGCTTAATAAATATATATTGTTGAAGGTAATGATATTTATGGAGAATATTCGAAAATCTTACTATTTTTACTCATATGTATAATAAAATAATAATTATTATTATTATTATTTATTGCAAATTAAATCCATGGTTTTGTTAGTAGATACATTCATTCTTATAGACTAATCAATGCATGGTGAAACAGCCCCTAAAGGTATTAGTTATTTATGCAACTGTATCGTAATATTCGTAATAGGGATCCTTAAAACACGAGTGTGGTTTTATGAAACGAGGCGTAGCCTAGTTTCATTATAGGGTCACATGAGTGTTTTCAGGCCTAATTACGTACAGTTGCATACATGCATGAAATCCTCTAGCATGTGTTCAAGAACCATTGGTGGGACAAAACTTTTTCGTGGTTCCACCGAACACACACTTGATCATTTTGTTACGCCGAATTGAAGAATCGCAATGTGCTAAATATTACCCATTATAAATAAGTTTTTCTTGTTCTGTAGTATTATCCTACGTATCGTTCAAAACACACCGTTTAACGAATTGCCTAGTGACGTTTAGGCAGATCATGAAATTCCTAGGCATATTATGAAACGCCGCCATACCGGTTCTAGCACTTCGCCGGCTGCTACCGCGACACGCTCGCTTCGCTCACTCGGCTCGTGCGCTGTGGTCACAATTAATACAAACCACTCCTCGCTTCGCTCGTCATTCCTAAATTTGCGGTAAAATAAATGCTGGAATTAATTTTAATTTTATTGCCTTTTAATTATTACTATTTTATCTCGTTTACTTATTATTTTATTTTGTTTCAAGAAAGTAGCGACTATACCACATTTTAACTAAAAGGTCAAGTGTGTAATTGGTGGGACCACGAAAAAGTTTTGTCCCACCAGTGGGACATGGCAGTGGGACCACGGTTCAGTCACTTACTTTACGACATATTTCGCTCGGCTTGCCCCTCTGAGTATTTTGGAATTAACGTGCAAAATTATACTTGGAATTGAAGTTCCCAATCCACACTACACTCGCCTGGGAACTACGGCCCTTTCAATCTGAGAGGGTCGAAGCTTATGCCCTCCATCGGGACATATTATATAATAAATGTCCATGATAACAAGATGGAGCGACGACCTGGTTAAGATCGCGGGATCGCGTTGGATGCGGAAAGCAGAAGACCGGTCTGAGTGGAGAGCCTTGGGGGAGGCCTATGTCCAGCAGTGGACGTCTTTCGGCTGACATTATGATGATGCTAATCTCCATGATGATATGAAGGAAACCAGTGCGTGTACTTCGCACGCCTAAATCATTAGGTCTGCCAGTGGAATTGAAATTTCGGGTACTCCAAAATACTCGTGGTTACAAAATAAGCGTTGGCAGGCCTTCCAGAGGTGGACTGGCGAGGCGACATCTTGAGACTTGCGGGTAACCGGTGGATGCGAGTGGCGAGTTGTCGTTCATTGCGGCGTTCTAAGGGGAGGCCTTCAGCAGTGGACGTCTTCTGGCTGATGATGATGAATCGTGGTTATTCCCGAAAATTTTCAGATTTCACTTATTTAATCTTAGCGGCTAAAATTTTGGGTTTTATCCGGCGGGAATATCGGGATAAAAGTAACCTACCTATGTGTTTTCACAAACTTTCCCACATTTAGGGTTCCGTACTCAAAGGGAAAAAACGGAACCTATTACTAAGACTCCACTGTCTTTCTGTCACCAGGCATTAACCGTGATAGCTAGATAGTTGAAATTTTCGCAGATGTATTTCTGTCCGCTAAATATTTAAGTGGGGCACATGGGTGCTGTATGGACAGCAAACAAGATTTTTTGCTGTTTTTACTCGATATTAATAATGGCAATAGGTGGACGCTTAAAATATTCACAAAAAAAATTTATTAAGCCCTCTTGTTCTGAGAGGAGGCCTGTGCCCAGCAGTGGGACGCATATAGGCTGGGATGATGATGATGATATATTATCAAAAAAAAAATTAAACTAAAATAACATTAATATTTAAGGGGATTTATAGATAATGGTACGGCACCCTTCCTGCCCGAGCCCGACTCGCACTTGGCTGGTTTTTAACATTAGTAGGGATTATATCACTTCCAAAGTCAATGAGGAAAAACAATGATAAATTATCGCGTTGGGATTCTCCAAACCGAAGTCACCCCACACTTTATCATTATCCCAACTTTCTATTTGTGTGAAATACATCCACGCCACGAGAAGCTTACATTATCTACGTGTACTCACACAAAGCAACGCGCCTCGCTTATTGGTCATTTAAAAGTCTCTCACACATGCAAAGCTTGGCTTTTATGTTTTACGTGTTTTTGTATTCGAGACACATGTCCTGATAACTGTTTGATAGCGATTTGCCGGCACTCGTGACTGTTCACAAATGTACCTAAGCGGTTTTATTAAGTAATGCCCAAGTGATAAAAAATACTATTTCGCTGCATATGCTCGTTAACTTCGTATATATATGATGGATCTAGGCGATATAAAATGACTTTTATGTTCTAGCATGTGCATAACGTAAAGTATGTCTTTGGAAGTTTGGATGCAATACCTCGCTTTTATTGACGACCGCATGGCTAGGTGGTTAGAGAACATGACTACGAAGCTTGAGATTTCAGGTTCGATTCCCGGCCGGGGCAGTATTTGTATGAATAATACGAATGTTTGTTCTCGGGTCTTGGATGTTTAATATGTATTTACTTAAGTTTGTATTTATCTACTTATAAGTATTTTTATCCATTGCCTAGTATTCATAGTACAAGCTTTATGCTTAGTTTGGGACTAGATCGATTGGTTTCAAAGGTCCCATAATATTTATTTATTTATGTTATTGTCCACGATTTTTGTTGGCTTCTTTCTTGTCATTACTGCACCCTACTTTTTTGTTAGTAGTTCGTTTCTGTGGGGGACGCAGTTCTTACCTAACCTAACCTAATTTTCTGGTAGCAGTTAGTTTCTGTGGTTGGTGCGTGTGCGAAGTGTCATTTTGAACAAACATTTTTTGGAATATAATATTAGCCAAAAGAAAACATTTGCTTAATAAACGTTTGTCATAATAAAACTTGACATTGTAAAATTATGCCAAATGATAATTTGACCAAATGAATAAAATGCGAAATGTTAATATGCTAGAGATTCGTTTGGGAAATTAAATTACTGCGATAAGTTTTTGGGAAGTGAAATTTGGCGAAAAATATTTTGTCGAAACGGCAGTACACTGTGATTATAATATAAAAGACGTGAGAAGTACCTCTGAGCAGAGGCCTTATTGTCTAACGAGCTCGGAACCACGGTTGTTTTCACAACTTCTTTCTGTCAAACGGTATTACATGAGGATAAAAAGAGATGGTGAAGTGGATTGCAATCGCTCGCGTTACAAATACAGCCACAAAATAATATGGCACTTTTTTGCTCAAAATGACTTGGTTTATCAATTCGTTAACGGTTTAGCAAAAAGCATGGTTGATTGCGGTGATATTACATATACACAAGAGGTATTACATATAGCCTGTAATTGGTTGATTCGGTCAGGCGCAAATCGAAATTTCTTTGTATATTTTTACACAAATACAAATGACGTTAGTTTTTGTGCTAAGAAACGGATGTTGCAATTAATTTTAAGTTTATCATTAACTACCAAATCTGAATGCTATTGTAACGGATAACTCACGTCTTTAATCGAGCTTAGCTCATGTTTCGGGCTATTTCGTAGCCGTTCTTTATTGGAGCACCCGACTCCGCGACTATGCGCCACCGCTCTGCTCGCGCGGCTGCCCGACGAAACTAGTGGCGCACAACTACCCGCATTTAAAAAAAGAAAAAAAACGCGGGTGTTTTTACTGAGCAGTAATGTATTGCGTACTATAATCTGACACGAGAGAGAAGCGGATGTAGGACAATTGTCACGTCAGCAATTACGCAATTGCGACGTTCGCATAAAAACAAAGTAGTAGTCACGTAGTGATACATTGCGTGCTCATTTTGTAAGAAAAAAGTCTTAATTTTTTAATAACACATAATTAGGAATAAATATTTGTAAGGGCCTTTATAAACTATCTTGAAAGTTTGCTGTAATTGACATTACTGTGCAAAGTCGCCTATGGGTTTAAAGGACTACCTGGTATTATACTGCCATCCTAAGCCAAAACGCGCTATCTCAAAAAAAGTCGCTTTTCTGTCATTTACACCATGTGATGCAGAATGTTTTAAGCTACACAATAGTATTAATACCTCAATGTTTTTTTTTTAAATAGCGCCTTTTTGCTTAGGATTTACATTATTTGCATATTGTGTATTGAAAACCTCAATAATGTTCCTTCTACAAAATCATTTTTAATGACGAATAGGTTATAATATCACACATTTTTATCAAAAGTCACTTCAATTTCTTATCAAGTTGAAGTAAAATTTATTCAAAATATTCGGAATTTACCATAAACAGAAATTAAGTTGTTTCTTTCAATTACGTGGGCAAAGTAGAAAAGTTGGCAGCTTTTTATGGCCAAAAGTATGGGTAAATTGTCCAAAGTTCCCAGGTGCCAAGAAGTAGAATAAAATTTAATTATGTTTCAAATATAACGCGTCTGCAATACCCCGGTGTTGCAGATGTTTGTGGCGCGGTGATCGCTTATAATTAGGAGACCCACTTGCTCGTTTGCCTCCATTCGATTAAAAAAAAAAAAATAATAAATTTTGAATGGTTTTTTTTTAAATTCAGTTGTGCGTGCCTGGATTTGAATCCAATCTTCCACTTAAGAGGATATAGCTACAACCACTAGGCTTACCCGCCTAACTTTATACTACTGCTAAATTCAGCCAGAATAGGTTTTTTAAACTAGCTTTTTCCCGCGATTTCGTCTGCCAAGATAATCATTTTCGCTACCCCGTGGTAACCATGCATTTTTTCGGGATAAAAATACTTCTATAGGTAGAGTCATTCACGATGACGCGTGCCGTGGTTCTTATTACAATGTCATTAATGTCTAATTTTGACAAAATCACGCGTCTTCGTGGATGGCACTAAGTATATGTCTAAAACGCAAACAGCATACAATGATTACAAAAAAAAAACATTTTAATCGGTTTAGCTGTTTCAGCATGAAAAGGAATAGATAGACAATCGCATTTGTAATATTAGTAGGGACTTAATTTTTCCTTTTTTTTGATTGTGACAAAATGACGTACAGAAAAACTAGTTTTATTATTAGTTTAAGAAATCTATATTCTATATTCCATAAAAAAAAACAGTTTATGAGTGGCCATTGAATTTGTATCTTAATAATTTACAAGAGTGAGTAAGAAAATTAAGACAGTTTACTATAAAAAAATCGGGATAGCAATTTAAGAAATGGTTACATATTTGAAAAAAAAGTAAATTAATGGTATACTTTGAACCCACTTCAGTTTAAAACCCCCCAAAAATCTCCAGTTCCCAAAAAACATGAGCATTTCGATAAACAGGAAAAACGAAAATACCCATCAAATGAAAATCTACTTACTTGGCCCTTCGAATTGTGAAGAAACGAATTTCTTCTTCTCACTTCAAACTGAAGTTCAAGTACCAATCCAAATAAACTCACACAACTTTCACGTACCACAGACTCGATAAACTTTGCCACAGACGAGCAACACGTCTTTCCAGTAAGAGCGCGACGCGCGTACTGAACTCACTGACTCAAACTGAGCCACGAACCTGAATGAAACACGCACGAATGGCGTAGCGGCGTAGCTCGTAGCACGCCTACGAACTTTTGAAGGCGACGACGCGAAATAATTAAATTGAATGTGACCTAATGTTGTGATTTTGTTATGCCATTACATATTGAAATTAACAATCGAAGTGATAATAATTATGTGCTACTACAAATTTTTCATCATCATCATCATCCCAGCCTAATACAGGGTGGAAAGTTGAGATGAGACAGCAATAGGTACTGGTTTGACACTAACTTTAGTTAAAATGTTCAGTTTTAAGTTGTCTACATACTGTTTAATTTTCTTTCAGCATAAAGGATTCATATTCGTAAAAAAAACATGAGAAAGTTGCACTGCAAATTAGTACCCTACGAACTGTATGGAAAAAGTTTTCTTTGATTTGTGGGTGTTCTAGTACTCTAACAATAATAGCCAAATCAAATCCTGGCCTGAAGGTTTAATTGCACGAAAATGGTTAAACTGAGCAAGTGTTGCCATACATTCTTCCGGAACATAATTCTTTGTTTGCGAACTACCTTCCGCTGGCGTTGGTGTCGTCACAGCCTAGGTGTATATGTCTTTATTTTATGTGTTTAGTTTAATGAGTCCCACTGAAAAACAGCGTTGTGGCTTGCCGCAACTTTATGCTGAGTGGGCCCCAATTTATACTATTCCATGTTTCTTTAAAATTATTATTTCTTCTCTCTCTCTCTCTCTCTCTCTCTCTCTCTCTCTCTCTCTCTTTGGGAATTTCATACACACTATTGAATTACTTCGCAGGTTGTGCAGGTTTCCTCGCGATGTTTTCCTTCACCGTAAAGATCGTAGTAAATTTCAAATGTAATTTCGCACATGAATTTCGAAAAAACTCAGAGGTGCGAGCCCGGGTTTGAACCCACGATACTCTGTTGCTACTTACCATGACACAGAAGTAGGTGAATACAATTTTTAATATTTTCAAGTAAAGTACTTTTCCCGAAGTTGCTTTTGGCCTCCTAAAAACCGAATCAGATCAACAGTGAAATATTCAACAAAATTTTGCATTCTCTCTTCTAAGTTGCTTCACTACGCTTTTAACAGTGGTCGTGGTCGTCGTTTGAATTGAAATAAAATGAAACGCAATTAAATTATTTATTTTATATGCATGCGGAGATTGGTTAAAAGTTGCAGTCACACTTGCAACTTAAGAAGTATCACCAAACCGGTATTTATATTTAAAAATATTAATATAAAATAGGTTTTTGTTAAAAAACATTTTTAATACTTACAAGCTTTTTTGCTGACTGTGCTTTTTGTTGACTTTATTTGTACAACTAATATTATTACGTCCAACCTTTATCATTACTGACATTATTCTACATTTTTAAATTTAAAATACGCCATTATCGGAATATTGTCGATTCCTTAAAATTTTAATTAACCTTTTATTTTATATTTTTTCCAATTTGACAATGTTTTTAGTAGTTATTTTGCTATTCGGGACGGAGACAAATACAACAAATCAAAAACCATGAAAATCGGTCTAGCCGTTCTCGAGTTATAAGTGTTATAAGGTGTTTCGTAATAGCATGAAATTTTGATAAGTACGTCCAACGTTCTTTAGTCGAGATCAGACCTGGGGTTTTGTATATTTAGGGTTAAAAATTTATTCCTACATAAGGTACTTATCTGGATTTTTATAGAATTTACAGTTTCAAAACTGGGATAAAGTTCACTCTGTTTACTGGAATCATCGTGCCATATTAATGTTATAATTTCAGTTTATCGTAACTTTAAGTTACTCTATACAAGCAGGAAATTTATTTATTTATCAATAAAAAATACAGCATTACAGTTAGAAAACTATAGTGCATTAGTTTGGTTATTTGGAATCTTTTTGTATTTTTTATTTCAATTCCTTCCAAATGTTTTGTTACTTATACGGTCATCCCGTAAAACCCATATCGAAAATACAAACTGAAAAATTGATGCATAGAAAAACCAGAAAAATAAGACCAGCGCTGGGAATCGAACCCAGGTCCTCGGCATTCCGTGCCCAATAATGCACTGTAAAATTCAAATAACAAGAAAAAATTTAAAAATACATAAGAAAATCGCTAATCCTGCCGTGAAGCAGCAGTGCTTGCACTGTTGTGTTTCAGCGTGGAGAGTAAGACAGCCGGTGAAATTACTGGCACTTGAGGTGTCCCATCTTAGGCCTCTAGGTTGGCAACGCATCTGAAATACCCCTGGTGTTGCAGATGTTTATGGGCGGTGGTGATCTCTTACCATCAGGAGACCTACTTGCTCGTTTGCCAACCAGTCGAATAAAAAAACTAACTAACTAGGGATTTTTGAACGTCGTCTTCGTCTCTGCCGTAAAACGACGGAACACCACACCCTCCGGCCAGAAGTCGGAGCGCAGGAACATCTGCTGGTGCTTGGAGTCAAAATGGGATGAAAATGTTAGCCCTTTGAGACTCGAGCGGGATGACGCACAGCTCTAGCTGGACTCCCTGTAACTGGGCCTTTACGGCCTCGCGGACGTGCTCGAACACCTTCTCCGGCGTCGTCTTCTTGTCCAACCGAGACAGGTAGATGTCCACCCTCGGTACTGCAGCTTGAATACAGGACCCTAAATAAATAAATATAAATCCTTTTAGTGAGACTAAATAACCGTTCTCCTGAAATTCCAGTTAATGAGAACTCTCATGATACACACAACTTGTAATATAATTTACGTACATTAAATACATGCGCATACCCCGAGTGAGTACCAAACTTAACGGTTCAATTTCGTACAGTTAGACTTTAATTAATCAAGATATGAGCATACATGCTTAACGATATTAATATCAACATGAAGCTTACTTTTAGTGATGAATAAAGCCTCATAATTGAGAAACCTTCTCTTGGTACATACTTCATCATGTCCAAACTGAGCATAATAAATAAGTTAATATATCTCGAAAACGTGAAGTGCGTCTACAGAAATTACTTTTCTCTGGGCGTTACAATATAACGTTTCGTAAAATTACGCATTCTTTTATAAATTGCGGCGTATTTTTTCGTGTACCGACGATGTGTTTACACATCGTTGCGCATTTTCCGTACATTCGACAGTATAAGTTTTTACTTCTTCTTTAGTTACAATTTATTTTCGATCACAAATACATTGTCAGCTATAATATTGAATGTTCATAGTGCTGATTATTTTAAGAAGTTTATGGCTAGCATTGATTCTGTTTACAATTTGAACAAGGACGATAAACTGTTCCATGTTTCCATGAAGAAACTGATCAAACGATTTCTTTGCGTGTCATCGCTGAGTTTGATCGTCGCGACCGCACTGGTGTCACTATACGGGTCATTGATTGTAGAAACTGCCTCAAACGCAATCGTAATCGATTTATTCTTCGACGTTATTTTCCAGCTACGCTATTTCTTCTCTAGTTTTTTATTTTACGTGTTGCTAGAAGTTATTGTAGCTTCCACAGAGTATTTAAACTCTTCTATGGTGGAAGCGCTTGGCAAACTGAAGGAGGATGAAGAGATTTTTTTGGAAATTGGTGGTCTTGTCAGAGATTTGTTGCAAATTGAAGAAGTTTGCGCTTGCGTATACTTAAAGCTATAAAACATAGATACTCGTAGCAACCCTTTTACAAGCTTTTATTTAGTTTCACCTGTCCCGTTGTCTGTCTGTCTGTCTGTAGTCAAATCTTGCAAGTATAATTTGACCAACTATAAATTGACTTGAGATTTGGAATACTTATGTAAATCGCGTGACAATACAATAGTCTGGTAGTCCAGCCAGGATCGTTTCCGCAGGACGGAACTCTTCAACGGTTAATAGCATCGACTTGAAATTTGGTATGCAAATGTAGTTTGTGTGACAATGCAAGTACTGTCAACAAAAAGTACAGTCAGCAAAAAAAACTTGTAGTAAAAATGATATTTTTACCAAAAACTTGTTTATGCATGTGTCGAAAATGCGCCTTATGCATGTCTCGTGTTTGACCATTGTGGAACACCACAGGAGCATGAAGAGATACCAATGGTGCCCACTGAATGCCCTGGGATATAAGGGACCCTTCACTATGCCCCAAGATGGTATGGGCCGCTCCTCGGAGACGACACCGTGCAATTTGAGATTCCCTGACTCCCATGTTGGTGCTGCGTTGAGTATTTTATAAAGGGTCACTCCTCGTGCAAGTGGCGAGTAGTTGTTCGTTGTGGCGTTCTAAGGGGGAGGCCTTTGTTCAGCAGTGGACGTCTTAAAGTTAGTTCACAAGTGGTGAAACAGCCCCTTAAAATGCATACTTAACAATGCGTTTCCTTTCAAAAACGAACGCAGTACTGGATGCAAAGACAAACGCCTCCAAAATGAAATTTTAATTTAAAAATAAAATTTTGTTGGTCACTTGTTTGTTTTAACGATTTATTCAATCATTTGTTTTCAGTTCATTTGTTTATTCTCATATTTGAACTCAATCTTACCGTTGCAATTTGTGGTTTATGTTCCATAAAATTTTTCCATTCTCCTTTCCTTGCGTTTTTTAGACAGACCAGTTTTAGCTCACGCTGATAATGTTTGTATAATAAAACAAATACATTTCACGATCCATCTATCACCCGTTGTTACGGGTGTGGAGCATACAATACAATGCTGAAATCTTTCGGCGAGCATTTGAAATGGAAATAGACGGCTGATCGATCTGAGACGAAGGCCGACAGCGAATGCCGACAGATGGACGAGCGCCGAGATGGAGCGAGCGAACTGGGCAAATAAACAAGAATGAGGCGTGGTTGTAGTTACAGCGGATTTAATTTTTAGAAAGAAAGAATATTTATTCTGGTTCCGTCAGTACCTCCACCTTACAGTACAACTAAACTACAATATAACTAAATTATGGGTGAAATGAAAGGACACCAAAAAAGAGCTACAGATATTACGAAGTTGTGATAAACTTGCAGAAACTAACGATTGGCAAAGGGTTTGCGCAAGATAGCCCGCAAACTAATAAGCGTGGGTAGAAATTAAAATTTAATTATATTCAGTATACGTATACGTTAAAATATGTACACCAACAACAACATATTAAGTCAAGACAAAAAAGCGTTTACCCGCGGCTTCGCACGCGTAAATCATTAAATACAGCAGTTGAATTGAAATTCTGGGATTTTATTAAATTCTCGTGGGAATTCCCTAAAATTACATCGTAGTTAAAATTGACGTTAAATTAAAATACCCATGCCAAATTTCATGACTCTAAACCCAGCGGTTGTTATTTCGAGATGTTATCCCTATTGCATGGGAATATCGGGATAAAAAGTAGCCTATATGTTATTCCACACGTCCAGCTACCTACATACCAAATTTCATGACTCTAAGCCCAGCAGTTGTTATTTAGAGATTTTATCTCTATCCCGTGAGAATATCGGGATAAAAAGTATTCTATGTTTTAATCCTGATTACAAACTAACGTTTTGCCAAATTTCATCCAAATCCGTCTAGCCGTTTCAGCGTGAAAAAGTAACAAACATACTTACTCACTCAAAAACTTTCACATTTATAATATTAGTAGTATTACGAGTATCTACTACTTAGTTGTAAGTGTGCCACATCTAAAAACCACATACATGCCGATTATACATTTTTTTCTTCACAGGTGGCTATTATTTATTGAAATTAAAAATATACTACAGTAACTCAGGTGCTGCCAGCGGCTGAGAGCGCTCAAGATCAAAGACGAAGGCTGTCAGCGAACGCCGACTTGATTAGTTAATTCCTCTATGAGCTTCAGGAACCTATTATAAAACTATCAACAATGAGACTATTAAAAAAATTGTATTCATAAGCTTTGACTGCATTGTCCTCCAAATTACATGTATGTGCCAAGTTTCAAGTTAATGCCGTAAGCTTTTGATATTGTTTTGAAGAGTTCCGTCCTGCGGAGACGTTCCTGGCCGGACCAACAGAATTTCACTGCTAAATTATTGTATCGTCACCAATCCTATATAACATACCAAGAAGTGGTTGAAAAATGGTTTGAAAATTAATATTCATTAGTTACTTACGTAGGTACAGTCGAATCATTTGATTCCTGATCACCGTAGAACGTTCTCACAGTAAGTTAGTGTCACAATTAATTCCCTTGTCAAGCAATGCGATGTCACTATAACTTTTCCTACTAAAAGGTTTCACAGTGAGTCACAATTTAGTTGGTTTGATAGAAAAATTATCTTAAGTACAAAAGTTGAAAATTAAATAAAAGTAAATTCAACTCAATTTTGATTGAATTGAAAATTTAACTCATTTTAAAATTTTATTTAAGTAACTCTATTTAATTTGTAAGTTAATTTAATTTAATGTATTATTTAATTCCTAACTTAATTCAATTTAATTTAGTAATTTAATTCAATTTAATTTAGTAATTTAATTCAATTTAATTTATTTGAAATTCAATTTAATTTATTTGTAATTTATTTAGCCCAGTTTTGATTTAATTTGTTCTATTAATTTATTATTTGATTGTCTATGTATACCTACCTTAGGTCATGTCGGGAATAAATTGCATTTCATTTCATCAAAATTTCCTTACCTGCCATATAATATGAAAACCAATCGTTAAGGAATATGCTTAAAAAAAGCAAATTATATTGATCAAAGTGAAAATAACTCTTGCACTCGTCCCCAACACTGTCAAACGGCATTAGCTGGTATCACCGGTGGGCATTTATCATACTCAGCGTGCTAAATATACAAACCCACCCACCTCATATTACTAGCGGACTTAGGAATAACCTTAACTTGTCAGAAGCAATCCATACGCTCGGTTAAATATATCCCGTTTGTTGGTGACGAACTAACAGCACGCACCAATGACTATTGCTGATCTGAATTATTATTATTATAAATAATGAACAGGCAGAAGGGGCTTATTCCTAGCTGATGCGTGCATATCATTGTTCACTTGTGTAATTGTCTTTATAGTAATTATCAAGTCCGTTTTTAAAATAATTCACTGAGGTTGCACCCTATCGGCCGAGTATGTGACATACGTATTGAAAGGTGCTGACGGAAATAAAACTGCGTAACAGTGAAGGAAATAAACAGTAATAATTAATATTAGAGAATTTTCTAAAAATTTAGCTTTTCTTGACAAAACGGAATAGTTCCTATAGATACCTAGGATATTCTCAACTGTTACTAGTGTATTTGTTTTATTACGTTGTTTGTAGACATCTTCGTGATAACTGACACAAGTTTATGTTGTTGTTGGCAAAAAACTGGCCACTAATGTAATCATTATCGGTAAGTGGTAAGTGGTCTTTCAATATATTTAAATGTTATCACACTTATACTTAAGACTGACGAATGCTGAATGAATGAAACTATAAACAACGTATTATGACGTGTTTTTTTTATCTTTATTATAGCATATAGAATAGAGTCCCCTCTAGTATATTTCAATGTCAACCAACCTGGAGTGATAAAATCATTTGTGCTATCAGTTAGTAGTAAAAAACACTTACGTTCCGGGATTAAAACGTTGAAGAGTTCCGTCCCGCGGGTACGATTCTGGCTGGAATATCACCAGATTTACATAAGCATGCCCCAAATTTTAGGTAAATCAGATGAAAAATTGTTTACTAAGTTTGAAACCACGACTTAGAAATTTACAAACTTGCAAACATGCGGAAATTGTAAGATAAATATAAGCTTGTAAGAAGAATGTATGTATGATATGTAATGTATAGAATGTAAGATATTTAATGCATACAGACGTGGGTAGCTTCCATTGCTCTACCTTTCAAACTATCTCTATACCAAATTTCATCACTTTCGGTTGAGGACTTTAAGCGTGAAAGCATACTGACTTTTGCATTTATAATATTGATAAGGATTGTATTGTAGCAACCCTATCTGCAACAATCAAACTCTTCAGCACGTCTTTCGTCCAATATTGCACCACATGCGGTTGTATAGCCTGTGTCGCATGCCTGTTGTTGTATCAGGTTTTTCTGTAAAAAGCTAACTTTTGACATAAAATATTATAGGTAGCTACGTCAACTTAGGCCCCCCATACACGGGACTATTAGTCTGTACAATTGATCTGATGAAAATCGTGACGATTGATCGTAAAGAGCTATAGGTACACTGTCGATTCATCGTTACGATATTTATGATTGCATGGGATTTTGTTGCGATCTCCAACATCGTCTTCGATGAAGTAACTCGTTAACGATCTTGATATACGCCATCGATTCGTCGTTTCGATCGGTCTGAAGCGACGGATCGTACAGACGAATCGTATTGTGTATGGGACCCTTTAGTCATGCATACCGAATCATATTTACTTCCAATCACCGAAATCCAGTTCTCAAGGAGCCGGCAACGCACCTGGTCATATACTACGAAGTGCAAAATTCAAATTTCTTATCTTGCTGTCCGCTGACGTTAATATCATTAAATACAAGAGTGAGAGAGACGGTACGGTACGAACTTCGATTTTTAATTGAATTTC
>NC_133476.1:4352627-4384352 GCF_025370935.1 Choristoneura fumiferana | reverse complement strand
TTCCTTTTAGTTTGTAAGGCAGTCGGAATTTCGATTTTTTACAGTTAATGTGTTTTGTTTTATACTTTTTTGATATTTCTGTTAAATTAGTAGATCAAAAGTATTATAACCCATATATATTTATTTAGAATGGGATATTATTAGCTTTCATTAGATTCCCAAATTGTTACAATACAAAATATATTTCTTTTATTCCCTTCGCCATATTTTTTTTCGCAGACGCCATATTAAAATATTATATACCCTTTGTCACTCCGACAGTTATGACTAATTCAATGATAACTTATAGGTATGATACAATACGTCTAGCCGTTTAGGCTGCAGCGAGGACCAAAGAAATAGACATACATACCCACATACATACATACATACATACTTACACACATACTTACATACATACATACATACATACATACATACATACATACATACATACATACATACATACATACATACGCTCGAAAAACATAAACCTCCTTCGGGCAGTCGGGTCAAAAAGTCATTCGCCTTGCATATAAAGCTGAAAAAAGAATAGGTTAATAAGAATAGGAACCGCCATCTTTCAGGTACTAATATTAATTCTGTCTAATATTTATTTATTTATTCTGGAATAAGAAGACTCTAATTAAAAACCGTTTTAAGCATGTTTACATTCGTACTCAAATTCCCATCCTTTTGATGTCGAGAGTTCTGAAAACTACTTTTCAGCAATTTTCAGGTTTGTTTGGAAGTTGTGAATTCCGGTTTTAGTTCCAAATCGTTCGCTCGGACCCCGGCTGGTCGGTAGATCTTCGGGTTTCACAAAGCAGTAGTAAACAGAGGGATCACTGGGAATAAGATAATTACAACGGATATATCTCAGCTTCATCATGTACTAGATGTTTACCTTATGCATTTTTACGTTAGTACGAGTATGTGGTATTACTGTCAGTTTCATTCCTTTTTTAACCGCCAGCGCAAAAAGAGAGGTGTTATAAGTTTGACCGCTATGTGTGTCTTTATGTCTGTCTGCGGCACCGTAGCTCTTAAACGGGTGGACCGATTTGAATTCTGTTTTTTTTTTATTTGAAAGCAGATTCTCTAGCGATGGTTCTTAGTCTTAGACATACATGTTTTATTAAAGTCGGTTCAGCCGTTTCTGAGATATTGAACTTTGCAGTGACAAGGTCGGGAGTTTTCCAACTTTTTGTTGGTTAGGTTATTTCAACCTCCGACGCGAATAAAGGGATGTTATAAGTTTAACGCCAATATCTGTCTGTGGCATTTTAGCTCTCAAATATAAACCGGTTTCGATGCGGTTTGTTTCATTAAAATCAGTTCAGCCGTTTTAGAGATATTGAACTTTAAAATGACAAAGTCCGGGGTTTTCCATGTTTTCTAAATTGGTTAATGTAATTTTGTGGTGTGGAAAGTGAGTCTTTTGTATCCAGCGCTTGGGGAAACTGAGGGTAGGTAATTGGATCTCGCCCACGAGGGGAAAACCCTTTAAAAACCACACGAGTTCTTCGTCGCTAAAGTTGGTCATCACAGGAGCATGAAGTGGCACTGTGACGCCCACTGGCCGCCCAGAGATGGGACTGCTCACGTCGACACCATGCATTCAGCTTGGCTCCCTGCACTCCCCTGTTGGTGTCGGATTATTTACAGAGGTTTACTTCTCGTAGCCACCGAATCAGCCCACCTTCCCAGCCCATCAGGCCCTCTTAATGTTCTACTCTGAAAGCAGAGCAGTACCGAAGGCATGATTGCTTTCGTTCGAATGAGGCTCACCCTTTCCTTTCATTGCCCGGGTCGAACGAGCAATGGCTTGACTCTATCAAAAGACTTCCGCCCTAAGGCGTGACGCTACCCTATTTGACGTTACCCTATAGGCCCATGACTAGGCTTACTAGATCAGATCATCCGCAACCGAAGGCACGGGTTCACTTCTCCACTCTGCCCCCGTCGGATATTAGCCAACAACTAACTAGCTAATTTACAATTTACTTAGTTTAGTTAGCCGTTGTTACTCAGGATTCAGCTGACCTAGGCGTTGCCCTTTCCCAGATCATCCCATGAGGCCTAATGCCTCCACTAGAAGGGACTTGTAAGACCCGAGCACTCGGGGAGGTTTCCATCAGTTCCGTAACTAGTCTCATCGCTGTCTAACGCCATATATCTGTTTTACTAATTTTTTTTTATTCAACTGGATGGAAAACCAGCAAGTGGGTCTCCTGGTCATAAGAGATCACCACAGTCCATAAACATCTTGCGTTGCCAACCTAGAGGCCTAAGATGGGAGACCTCAAGTGCCAGTAATTTTACCGGCTGTCTTACTCTCCACGCCGAAACACAGGTGCAAGCACTGCTAAACGGCAGTATTAGATGGTGGTAGCAAACTGGGTGGACCTTGCACAAGGATCTACCACCTGTAAGGTGGTGGTAGCAATCCGGGCGGACCTACTATAATTATAATAAAGTGAAGGCTCTGTTCTCATTCTAATCTTTGAAATTAAATCAAATTCAATGAAATTGTTGCTGAAACTCTCGACGCTGCTCCGTAATTAATTACAACAAATATAAATCTTGTTTGAGAGGATTTGATTATTGTGTGTTTGCCGTCTTACTTAAGCGCCATTCCAAGGTCTTAAGGCGTGACGCAACTTTTGGCGTAGCTATAGGTAAACTAGGACCCCGGTGCAAAAAGAAATTTCTTTCCAACTTTTGCTTTTGACAATTCAATTTTTTACCCGACTGCCCGAAGGAGGGTTATGTTTTCGAGCATATGTATGTATGTATGTATGTGGGTATGTATGACCATTTCTTTTGGTCATCGCTGCAGCCTAAACGGCTAGACGGATTGTAACATATAAGGTATCATTGGATTCGTCATAACTGTTGGAGTGACATATAATATTTCAATATGGCGTCTGCAAAAAAAATATGGTGGAGGAATGAAAAAAAAATATTTTGTATTGTAACAATATGGGTATCAAATGAAAGCTAATAATTATATGCGAGTTATAATACTTTTAATGTACTGTTTTCACATAAATATCATAAAAGTGAAAAATAAAACATTAAAATAAAAATATAAATATAAAAACCCGACTGCCAAAACTAAAAGGAAGAAAATAAGCCTAGTGGTCTAGAACTCTGTTAAGTAGCTATTTTATAGTTCAACAGTCGGGTCCCATTACTAAGAGTGTTTGAGCGTCACGATTTAAATGGGTCCCGACTGTTGAACTTTAAATTTCTTTTAGTTTTGGCAGTCGGGTTTTTGATTTTTTTAATTTAATGTTTTATTGGAACAATTTGTCAACATCCGTACAGTGGAGGAGATCGGATATTTTTGATTAGTTCTACATCCGAATAACATGAGGATGCATGGTCTTTAAACTTCGGGCGCTGCGATCGCATTCACCATCCCTTTCTATCCTCATGCTTTCCAGGATAACGGAAAAGAGTGATGAGAACGGTTATGAATCCAAGTGCGTTGGACAATAAACCTTTGGTCTAAGCGACAGGTTTGTTTAATTCTCTTTCTTGTTTCATAAAGAAACGTATCCATTAACCATTTTGTAAGATGTTTTTTTAGTTCAGAGTAATACAAGGAAAAGAAATGGAACGTGAAAGCGATCCTTGAGGGTGGAATGAAGGCTTAAATAACTTATTCTGTGCTTAAGGACCGGTACTACGGGTATCCTACTTAGACGACTCCATTAAAAGTTGTTTCTTGGCAACTTTGGCGGCTCTGAAAGACTTTGTTAATGTTGTCAGAATGTTAAATTTCGATATTGCCCATTGGTTCAGACACACTAAATTTATACCGAATCGCGAAAAAATATTTTCATACGTGTACCTACACTGAGTGCACTTATAGGTCATTAGGCTGACCTTTTATTACTCTAATAATTTTTATATTTATTATTAAAAGATAACACAGTACAAATCAAAACAAAGGTAATAAAGGTAACTAAAACTACATACAGACTAAACTTATACATAAAAAAGTTGCCCAAAATCACTGCCAAGTAGTAAGGTCCCCAGAAAGGTGGCAGCATTACCACGCTGTATGGCAATGCTTAATCTTTGTGCTAAGAAAAAGCCAGCCCTCTGGTCACCCATCAGAAATTTAGTAGGGAAAAATAGGTAAATTGAAATAGGGTGATAGTAGTCGCGGACGGGAACCAATAATGGTTTTTTTTCCGTTAACAGAAAATTTTAAGAAAACGACTACTTTTTTAAACAAACAACACTAATGTTCTGATTACTGATGATCATTATCATTAAGTACTAACAAAAAATATGGACTTTTTTTTTATCTGAAAAGTTTTTTTTTTATTACTAGTAAACTTTCTGAATACTGAGCTATGAAGCATTGAATCCTTGCGGTTCATTACTGGGTACTACTTTGCTTAACATAGCCATGATTGGTGCCGTTACCCTAGGTGAATCATCACGAAAAACCCCCTTTAAATTTGTTTTTCTACATCTATGTCATAACTTCCTAACAATACATCCAGACAATAAGCATATTAGAACTTACAGAAAATATTTTGCTGCGAAAATAGCTAAAATAGGTATCTAGTGGAGCGGAAAAATCAGTACCTAATGACGGCGTAACAACAATATGTAGAAAACTTATGATAATGCATGTAGATAAAATTATGTAAGCGACTGTACATAATTAGGCATTAAAACACTCGCTATCACTCGTTTTATAAAACCTTACTCGTGTTTTAATGCCTCTCATTATGTATCAGTCACATAAATAACTATTGTCACGTTTCGCGTGCCACATCTGATCTGGTAGTAGAAACTCTTTACGTTCTCGGCGCAACTCCAAACCTAGTTTGTTGATAACTATTCAGTATTGCGATCACGTCCCTAGATAATTTAACTTGTACCTATATTCTTGCCTAATCCCGTTGTAGGTGTCATCTGCTGTCTTTTTGGGGTTTTAGATTAGAAGTACTTACCCATCTAAATTAGTAAAGCTTATTTTTGATATGCTTATCTTATTAACGCGTGCTGCTGCAGCATACTGTGTCTTTTATAGGTCAAGTTCATTTTATTAATATTACAAATTTGAAAGTTCGTGTTTACTGCAAGGATTAAAGGTCTTTTTTGTATTTTAATGAAGTTCTATTAACTGACTTTAAATAATTATTTAGTTCTGAAGGAAGTCGGCACAAGGGTTCGCTACTGATCTTCAAGCAACGACTAACATACTTCAAAATAGAAAAAATACTCAAATTGATAGCCACGTGCTTTTTTGAAGTCGGAAAAAAATAGTACATTGTTGTAGAGGCTGAAAGTAAATAATCCGAGTTCATCTATTGCACTTTTGGCCGAGACAAAAACATTGTGCTTTTCACAACCACTGCGATTAAATAAAAAACATTTATCACAAAACAAACAATAACAATCCAAAGACACTGCGTTGCTCCCGCCGTGTGACACTCTTTACCGGCCCGGATAATAGGTACCGACATGGATATACCGACCAGATTTTTCTTATATACGCCCATAGAAAGTCATGTCAGTGTGACACGAGTTTGTGTGGGCGTGTACACGAATAATCGGGTCGGTATTTCCATTTCGATATTATCCGATACTATATCGGGGCAAGTAAAATGTATGAAATATGATCCGATATCGGATGGGATAATCTGAAAACGCTCTAAAAGTCATGCGACGCTTTCTCATTGGTCAATTTAACACACTTCAGATGCAGCAAACGATTACTTTTGATTGGTCCGATTGTCGTTTCAGCAGGCCCGGGAAAAATATTGTCGTCGTGTTTTGCGAGCCATAAATGAGTTAGCTGTTAAATATACATAATAGGCAAGTTTAGGTACTAGATTTAGGTTATCTATTCTATGGCGACACATTTTCGAGCAGTGCCGTGAAAAGGAATTTAGTTCAAAATATTTAACTATGTAGAAAATTTCAGTAAATAAGTTTGACGACTATGCTATGCAGAAAAGTCTTCTGCTGTATGATGTGGCTTAGAGTTATGATCACAAACGAGTAATATATATGACCGTGCACTTAAAAGAGAACTACAGTATACATTTACTGCCCTAAACTCATGTATAATGTACGTCCCTAGGGCATAAACTGCTTCATTGTACGCCCATCATTTTTACGACGCGTATAAAAAGGGTTGTGCGTCTTTGTTTAAACCGTACTTTTACGATTCACTGAATCGAGGGAAGTTCGTTAAAAAATTAACGTCGCATTAATCCGCTTTGAGAAATGTTTGTTTGTTAAAAGGAGTTTGTCGAATTAATTGGTCTCAAAGCTTACGGTAAAATGATGGCCAAAAGGTAAGTTATTATTGAGTTTAACTTATTTTCTTTATGAGATAGAATTTTATTACGAGTTTTATTTCATTAACATTCTACTTAATTGGATTTATAGGAATAGAAAAAGTAATTTGATGTTGTTGTTAAGGGGCTACCCGAGGTTATCATTGATTTTTGACAAGTTTTGAATCGTATCTCCTACTTTAGCTAAACAGATAGAATTATTAGTCAAACGGCTACCGGTTCTTACATTTTTTATCTCCATTTTTGTCTACCGGATTTTGAAAAAAATGAATACCTCATTTTGTATGATTTTTTAAACATTGTCTAAAAAATCACTTATTTCGTATCTCTATTGACGTGAAAGATCTTGCAGCATTTTGTAGGTGGTAGGACCTTGTGCAAGGTCCGCCCGGATTGCTACCACCATCTTGCTCGCTAATCCTGCCGTGAAGCAGCAGTGCTTGTGTTTCGGCGTGGAGAGTAAGAAAGCCGGTGAAATCACTGGCACTTGAGGTATCCCATCTTAGGCCTCTAAGTTGGCAACGCATCTGCATTTCCCCTGGTGTTGCAGGTATCTATGGGCGGTGGTGATGAAGAAGGTAAGAATCATCAGGAGACCCACTTGCTCGTTTTCCATCGGGTCGAATAAAAAAAAACGTATACAAAATCCACATATTTGGGTTCGTCCTTGACGTCTCTAAAAACGTGTCGAGGGTTTTCATTTGAAACTAATTAACACAAAAGTTATGGCCAGAAAACCAGTTGTTTGGCCTAAAATTTTTCAACTTTGATGCCAGATATCTCGAAGACAATGAACTTTGAAGTAAATATGGGATACTATGTTGATTAAAGCCGTTGTTGTTAAAATAATAAGTTACAAAAAACATTAGAAAACTAAGGAATTCAAATCGAAGGTCATTGGGGCATGGGGTCCCCTTAAATAAGAGCCGTGTAAAATTGTCAAATGATGATATTTTTAGAGTAACGGTTTAGCCCTATTGTTAACCCCCGACGGAAAAAGAGGGGTGTTATACCTAAGTTTGTTCGCTATGTTTGTCTGTGAGTATGTCTGTCAGTGAGTCTGTCTGTGGCACCGTAGCTCTTAAACAGGCGGACCGTTTTGAATTCCGTTTTTTTTTGATAGCAGATTTTCTAGCGATGATTCTTAGACATTTTTTATCAAAATCGGTTCAGCCATTTTTGGGACTTTGAAGTGACAATGTCGGGGATTTTCCAACTTTTTGTTGGTTAGGTTATGAGAAATAAATAGAAATAGAAACGTTTGGAAATGAGCGATGGTATTCGCATGGTGGCTGGAAAGAGCTGGATGAGAGTTGGCGAGGATCGTGCTCAGTGGCGTGCAATTGGACAGGCCTATGTCCAGCAGTGGACTAAGGTAGGCTGATGATGATGATGATAACCGTTAATTTAATCATTATCACCATTCCAAACGATAATACTACAGCCATAAGACTGATGTGACATTTCTCAACAATTTGTACATTTAGTCCACTTTTATTAAAAAACATGTCGAGCTAAACTCGATTTAAGACGTGAGTTATCCGGGTCATTATATTTAATATGAGTGAATCTCACGGTAGTTTAATGTTCAAAATTTAGTCCACTTTAACAGGCCAAGGGATTTTCAACTTTAAATACCTTTAAACTAGTAGGAATTTCCCAATGTGATTCCTATTGCATCAATTCTATCTTGCAAACAATTTTGTACTTTAAATCGAAGCACATAAGAATGGATTAACAAGAGATACATCATGGGAAGTTAAATCTCGTAAACTAAACCTGTGTGTCCGTTTTAGTTTGATTGAAACAGGAAACTAACTGGTACACACAGAGACGTGTAATTAATGTTTACATCCTAGCGTCCAATTTCCATACACAAGTTCTATACAATGAGGGCTATCGTTTTTTGTGACACTAGATGGCGCACTGTTGCGTGAGGTTTTTAAGTATGGCTTTCAAAGTCTGTTATTACGGGTGTGAAAACAAAGTTTAGATTAAAATCATATTTAATACATCTTAAAACCGTACCATAAAAATATCGAGCATGCCGCAGTGTTGCATAGTCCCCGTTTTGTTCGGAAAAAAGGGAGGACAAAGGTTTCCGAAAGACAAAACTGTCTCGAAACACCGACATTCATTGCCCCGGAACGCATATTTGCCATAATTAATTTCAGATATTGCAAAATATTCACAAAATTATTCTAATTATGAATAAACCCGCGTAGCTCACCCAAAAACTATGAGATTTCGGAGACCTCACGCTACACTAGCGCCTCTAGTGGCGAATTCATACGCGATAGCCCTCATTCTAAGCGGACGGAGTCGCGAGTACCGGCTATTTATAATACTGGGTGTGGCCTGTAATAAGAGCAAAAAATTAAAATATAGATCATAACTTAAAACATTAGTTCAGCGACTTTTAAAAATAGTTAGTTTTTAGGGTTCCGTAGCCAAAATGGCAAAAACGGAACCCTTACAGTTTCGCCATGTCTGTCTGTCTGTCCTTCCGCGGCTATTCTCAGGGACTATCAATGCTAGAAAGCTGTAGTTTTGCACGAATATATTTATATGTTAACTATGCCGACAAAATGGTACAACAAAAATTCAAAAACAATTTTTTTAGAGTACCTGCCATAGACGTAAAGTGGGGGTGATTTATTTTTCTCACCTTGTGTGGGGTATCGTTGGATAGGTATTTTTAATTGTACCATTTTGTCGGCATAGTTAACTTATATATCTCGCAAAATTACAGCTTTCTAGCATTGATAGTCCCTGAGCAAAGCCGCGGACGGACAGACAAACAAACAGACAGACATGGCGAAACTATAAGGGTTCCGTTTTTGCCATTTTGGCTCCGGAACCCTAAAAAGTGCTGCTTGAAAATTAGCATTCATTACAAAGATACACGATCAGGCATGCCCGGATTTTATCGTGGACAGTTTATATTTTGTAGATATCGCTTTTAACTAACACTGAAATGTTTCAAAAGGATATCGTAAACAATAGCTAGTACTGGGTAAACATAACTTCAGCTTGGAAGCGTGAACTAATTTCGGGCTTTGTCTTTAGTTCTATTTGCTGTTTTGAAATAAACATCGGGTTTGAATAGGTTTTTTGTGCTCGCTTTTGTTAAGAATGCATTGTATTAGGACAATGCTTACTGAATTTACTGATTTTGGACTGAGTAGGTATACCTTTGGATACGACGTGTAACTACGAATATTTAAATGTAACGCTTATTTCTTTTATTGAAATCACTTGTCATTTTGCGAAACCAAAAAGTCTTTTCTGGGAAATTGCATACGTTTTTATAATAAAATTCCAAAAAATATTATAAATGAAACGGATACAAAATTCATCTATTGTCAAGAAGACATTAATATCAAAGGCGTATTATAAAGTTAATGATTAAGTATATCATGGACAGGGATATTTGGAAATAATTCCGATCCGCATTAGCGATCCCTTCAAATAGCGAACCTACTGTGTTAAAAATAAAGTTGTGTTAAATACTTGTGATGTATACATATCATTTAATAATACTGTAAATCTGTTTTAAAATATATATATATATACCTCGTTGAGTTTCTTGCCGGATTCTTCTCAGCAGAGGTTTTTCCGAACCGGTGGTAGATTTTGACATTCATAAGTGCTTGTTATAGCCTAAATTGAATAAAGATATTTTGACTTTTTTTGACTGATTTTTAATCCCTGACGCAAAAACACACGTGTACACGCGTGTCTGTCTGTGGCACCGTGTAGCTCTTAAGCAGGTGGACCGATTTGAATGCGGTTTTTTTTTATTTGAAATCAGGTTTGTGGTCAATCATTGTTGAATGGTACGGAACTTTATTCAAATCAATGTACTGCCCGTTCATCCGTCTGCCTGTCACAAGGCGGTATCTCTAGAACTGAAATAGACAGCTGAGATTTATACATTCTATTACCGCTGCACAACAGAGGGTCGAAAGAGAGGGCCGTGGGTTCAAACCCCGGCTCGCACCTCTGAGTTTTTCTAAATTCATGTGCGGAATTACATTTTGAAATTTACCACGAGCTTTGCGGTGAAGGAAAACATCGTGAGGAAACCTGCACAAACCTGCGAAGCAATTCAATGGTGCGTGTGAAGTTCCCAATCCGCACTGGGCCCGCGTGGGAACTATAGCCCAAGCCCTCATGTTCTGAGAGGAGGCCTGTGCCCAGCAGTGGGACGTATATAGGCTGGGATTGATTGATTGATTTGATTACCGCTGCAATAGAAAATGATATAGCGTGGTATTGGTCGTTTCAGGCTCGTAGGTATTGGCCATACATTAATTTAACAAAATGTTGATACGACAAAGTAGCAAAGTGATTAGCTATTTTTGAAGCTGATGCATTTAATTTTGTTTTTTTTTTCTTTTTCTTAAAAGTGCCACTCCATTACTGGAAATTAGTCGTTAGCTCTGAAAATGTCTCCGTGTTGAGCCATCCGCAACAATTGCTTCGCTCTGCGGATCCCGGTCCACTCCTTAATATTCCGCAGCCATGATTTCTTCCGCATTCCATGGCACCGTTATCCCTGTACTTTTCCCATCAATATTACTTTTTTTTTATTCGACTGGATGGCAAACGAGCAAGTGGGTCACCTGTCACTTATAGATGACTGTAAAAAAAATATCTGAAATAAAATTTATTATTATTATTAGCTGTAGCAGCTGATCTGACAGCTCATGGCCGAGATATTCGATATTGCGCTATTGGCTGATTTTTGTTTTGAAATACGTAATCATCTATGTTGTTAGCTAAGAGTACAAAACTTTAAGACATTAAAGCAACTGTGTTAGTTTACTCGGGCAGTTATCTTTTGGCGCAGCGGCTGCATCGCGCTAGCAATAACACTTATAGCAGTTAGTTCTACTTCTACACATCTGGATTAGGGCTGTATAATAATTTTCACAGCAACAACTTTGCTAATTTTCACTTTGCATGAAAACGAAATGCACAATTTTAATCTACAGACATGTTCAACCAGTTAGGTACATAACTTCACAGTTACCTCATCGTTAAAGGTCGAAATGTAAAATTTACAATTATTTTGCTAAATATGTGTGAATTAAAAATATAAAATAAAAACCTTTATTAACAATGTTTATGTTATTTCTGGTGTACAATAATAAAGAGTATTGTATTGTTTTACTGCACAATTTAATATTAATTCGTGATTATCTTTTAAACAACAAGAATTAGTCCACGAGTGCTTTGGATAAATTAACTTTATTTAACCAGTTAAATGTTCCCTAAAAGTATGTAGGTAAACTCTTTATTGTACAAAAATAGAGAAACAAAGACAATTTACAAATGTTGACATACATGTACAAAGGTGAAATTATCCCTTTAAGGGAACGCACTAGTCAACTTTTGAGTGTATGAAGTTTACCGAAAATCAAAAATAACACGTTATATAGGCATCCTATAAAAGTGCGTGAGCGCTCCTCCGGATCACAGATTAGCACCTTTATTCGAGGCTGTAAAATTTCCATTTATGCGTTCTGCACCGTAACAGATGGCAGTAGTTCCGATACATCTGGATGTTTTTGCAAACTTTTTCGAGAAGTCAAACTATCGCTACTTACCTTGAACTAAAAACAATTGCTTTGCTCACCCGTGACCTTGTGATAGCAACGTCTATGCAACAAATGTGCGTTTATTCTCCACTTCTAAACTGTAAGAACACGCACAAATCACACAAACCCATATATCACCACCACCACTTTACACTAACGCGCTTCAAACTCAACTACAGCTCATCTTCAGAACAACACAACTGTTCACTATACTACCAAATTTTAGACGACATATGACGACACACATTTGTGGCATAAACGTAGCTGCATCATAAGGTCACTGGTGAACAGAGAAATGGTTTTAGTTAATTGATATGGACCTCCGCAAAGTAACGCCTAATTCAATAAATTATCGCTCCGATAGTATAGTGTCCTCATATTTTTTTTTTTAAATCGGTTCGGCGGTTTAAAAGATAACAGATAGACAAGCCACTTTCACATTTTAATATGGCTTTGTATTTGAGAGCCTTGAATAAATTGTCCAATTGGGATGTCCCAATTTGTGACAACGTATAATAAATCGAAAACCATTTGGAGAAATAGGCTTTGTGAAGCTTTTTCAGACAGCAGATTCCAAAAATATGATAAACTGAATTAAATAAAAACAAAATTTAAGTAATGACTTTCATTTGACAACTGCAGTGTCCCGTCACAAAGGCGGTTATAAAGCAGGCTACTCTCTGAAGCAAATTGACAGTTTGAAATGTTGCTGTCCTACTAATAATAGCAAAGAGTGACAAAGATAGAACTTTAATCACATGATGCGCACCCGGCTTTAAACAGTTGTCAGTGACAAGACAAATCAGTAATGCCACAGATTATGTTATGTGCGACCTGAATTTTTCTAGGCAATGGAACGTGGCTGTCTCATTGTGACATCATTCAGCGTATTTCGTAAAAAAAATATAAAGAAATAAATACTCATCGAAATTAATTCGATGAAAATGTTATATTAAAATATCCTATTCTTTCCAAAAATAAAATAAAAACTATAGTTCATTTTTTTAGTGCATCCCAATTATAGGTTAGGAAGGACAGTTATGACGAATCCAATGATTCTACTAATACCTATTATAAATGCGAAAGTTTTTAAGCCTGTTTGTTACCTTTTCATGTCCAAGCCGAGTTAGTTTGGGTCCCGGGGAAGGACAAAGGATAGATGTTGTCTCAGAAAATTGCAAGTTCCCGCGGGAGAGCAACACATGAATCCAGCCGCTTAGGAGAAGACTAAATAAATAGATAGTAATAGACACTACGGTTCTAAAAACACAGCCCTACTCGGGGCAGTTGGGTAAAAAGACAAATTTGCGCTCAAAAATTCCTCAAAGTTACCAACGCTGTTCTTCTGTACCTGTGCCGTGTGACCAATGTTTTATTATCGCAGTAAAGTGCGTTCAGCGCTATAAAGACTGCGATAGCGATAGAAGGTGATCGTTTTGTCGCCTCTCTCTGCTTTACGGTGTTTAATAAATTTGATACGTACGTTATGGTCTTCAGAAGCGTAATCACTCTTGTTTTTGATGTGCGATTTGATAAACAATGAATGACATCAATATTGAAATAAGGTACAGTCGTACCAACTGAACCATGTACCAGGGTGGAACCTTTGTGCTGCTAGTCATGTTGACATCCTATCATTTGGCGTAGCGTAGTTGGTTCGGGGGGCGCCCGGGCGGCACACATAGGGGGCGGCAAATCACCATAAAAATTTAATGGTATGTGTGAAGTTCCCAATCCGCACTGGGCCCGCGTGGGAACTATGGACCCAGTTCTCTTATTCTGAAAGGAGGACTGTGCCCAGCAGTGGGACGTGCGGCTGGGATGATGATGATAATTCCATACATACATACATATAATCACGCCTCTTTCCCGTAGGGGTAGGCAGAGACCACTTCTTTCCACTTGCTACGATCCTTACATACTTGTTTCGCTTCGTCCACTTTCATTATTCCCTTCATACATGCTCTCCGGTTTAGGGTACTCTTGACCTGGCCTTTTTTTCAAGACGTCCCTGATGATAATTCCATAACAAAAAAATGTCGCACCTACGATTCGGACCGATTAGAATGAGTACCCTAGTAAGAGGGCGGCAAAAATGTTTCTTCCGCCCCGGGCGGCTGACACCCACGCTACGCCACTGCATCCATATTCGTACTCTTTTCAAGGAAATCTTAGTGAAATTGATATTTGTAACTTGTAACAGAGCAGAAGAAAATTTATCACGCCAAACCGTCTTTTGTTTTTTTTTAATGGCCCCGCGCTCTTTAGCTTTGAAACATTCAGCCAGCACTGGCCAGCAGCATTATGCCAGCATGGAGGTTCGGAAGTAAGTATTACGCATTACAATCTCCTTCTTTACCAGTTCATGAATGAGCATTTCTAAAAAAGTTTGTACATTTGATTTGCGCTCCGATTTGGGTAAAAATTTGCAGGTAGATAGAGTGAACGATACTGAGTTTAAATAACATAGTCTCCCGAAATGTCCCAATTAATTTGTACGGAAAGATCCTTTTTTGTTACCGCAAATCCATAGATTTTTGGCAACAAAAAAGGAAATTTCCATACAAACCAATTGGGACATTTTGAGAGACTATGTTATTACGACTCAGTATCGTTCACTACATACCTGCAAATCAAATGTACAAACTTTTTTTGAAATTCTCGAATACAAAGAAGCACCGTTCGATTTTTAAATTTAGTTACATCCCTAAAGATGTAAACCGAATTTACAACACGGATTTCAAGTTAAATGTTACTTTCAGAGCTCTGCTTAAGTGATGAAAAATATATTGTAAACGTTTCCAGTGAAGACATTTCTAATACGTGCAAAGCTGCATTTAAACACTAGTTAATAATAAGAAGTTCTCTATTAGTTCTATGCCTGTAAATATCTTTCATCCAGTGCCGCAAACTGTGCCCATAACTGAAATATTTCCTTGTTGCGTTCAGACAATTAACAGAAGCACGTTCATGCCAGTTACCAAGGCAATTATCTTATAAATGCCTCAATTTGGTAGAATGGAGAGGCAGTCATATACAGCTTTACTAGCCTTTACCCGTGCCTCCGTTTGCGTACACGTAAAACCGTAAGGGCCTACGCTAGCCTACGCGTGGCGTAGCGTCAGATATTTCCGTGGTAGGTAAAGCCGAAGTAAAGATCGCCCACATCCTTCATAATAATTTGCGTCCTGTTGTCGTGTTTTGTCAATATTGGGCAAGCCGGTGGGAATGGGGTTCTATGGACGCTTCGTCACTGGGATATAGTATCACTTATTCTAAAAAGCAGCTGCTATAAGTACCCAAGTGTTCTAAGAAGCAACTGGTCTGAGTAGTAAGTGGTCTAAGATGCAACTGGTCGAAGTAGCAAGTGGTCTAAGAAACAACTGGTCCTAACTTGTTTTTTGTCGAAAACTGAGCAAAGCCGCGGACGGACAGACAGACAGACATGGTGAAACTATAAGGGTTCCGTTTTTGCCATTTTGGCTCCGGAACCCTAAAAATTGCAGTGTTGTCGATAGAATCTGTCACATCATTTCTTTAGCTTGCCTTTTTAACCCTTGACGCAAAAATTGGAGTGTAATAAGTTTGACGTTTGACGTGTTTGTCAGTCAGTCAGTCTGTGGCATTATAACTCTCAAGCAGACAGACCGCTTTTGATACTATTTTGGCGGTAGTTCTTTAAAAATACGTAAAGCCATTTTTGAGATATTGAACTTTGAAATTATTTGGAGAATTTTCAAACTTAAAGTTTAATAACTTCTCGATGCGACTCGTCTACATTCTTCTTACTTTGGTTGGAATAATTTAATCTCGGTTTTCTTCGTATTTTCCCCTTAATTTCATGAAAATATCACGATGAAATTTATTTTAGTTTTAATATATTCAGCACAGTTCACTTAAACCCAAGTTGAAGCTAATCATACTGCGGTCCCGGCGGGGCCTTCGTTCCCATTCATTCGCGTACTATTATTTACCAACTTTAATTATTAAGTTAGTTTGTTCGTTCATTCACAACTTTAACACCCTGCTGAGTAATGGAGAAAGTTGTGTTCCGTGGGATTATTTATACTACGAGTATATTGGGTTTGGTTCTTAACACGGATGTTCAAAACTCAACATTGAGGTGTGCTCTCAGATACGTTAGTATCTCTTAGTAGTCTGTGGCTCTCAGTCTCAAACGCTTCCCATCCCCTATATTTATAACTATATAAAAAACATATCAAAAAATTAGAAAATCGCTGACATTGTCATTTCAAAGTTAAATATCTCAAAAACAGCTGAACCGATTTTCATCAAACATAGCTAAGAACCATCGCAAGTAAACTTGCTTTCACACTAACCTAACCAACAAAAAGTTAGAAAACCCCCGACATTGTCACTTCAAAGTTCAATATCTCAAAAACGGCTGAACCGATTTTGATAAAACATGTCTAAGAACAATTGCTAGAAAACCTGCTTTCAAATAAAAAGTTCATCTTTGTACAAGTATGTCAACGTTTGCCAAATTGTGTTTATTTATTTTTTTACAGTAAAGAGTTTACATAATACACAAGGAAAGCCAAAGGCCAAAGGAAGACCAGCGCCATTCCCAAGACCGGCAGATAGATGATTTAGGACCATTTCGTGACTTGCATATTTTATATATTTTTACCGATTTTTCCCATGTAGTTACGAATAAATATTTTCTTTCTTTTTAACATACGTGAATAACTAGAAACAATACCTGCAAAATATTGTGGGTGGAGACATCAAGGACAACATGAGGTTGTTAAAAAAGATAACAATATAAGTTAGTTACAGTCCTCATTAAGAGAGGATAGGTCCTCTAACCAAAGAATAGTCCAAGAATAGGTAGTGGTTTTAACCGACGCGTCTGCCACTATGTCTGTCATGTCTGCTCTGATGGTTGACCGAATTTAAATAATAAAGCAAGATCTGATCTGTCTTTTGATTAAAATATTTCGCCATCAAAACAACTCTGCATAACAATGGATGTCTAGAGTTGTATCGTGAACAATATATTGTGTGGAGTATATTCTGTATACGAACTGCTAACAAGGTGCTCTTAGTAGTGATGGATGAAGAGTAGATAAATAATAATAGAACTCACAAAATTTCTGCTTTATCAGCTATCTCTATAAACATTCCACATAGTTCGATTCAACTCACATAACTGAGCTACTTTTATTATTATGCAACTTTAAAAAAATATAATCACTGTTAATATAATTGTTAATACATGCAAAATTGACAGCACATTTATAAATGTTTATCTAAGAGATGTCAAATGAATATTAAAAATTACAGCCATAACACCACCATCTCCGATACACTGATTTAACAATTAAACTTTGAGGATCAATAAATTATCTAAATTCAAGTTATTTGAAAATGTTACAAAACAAAAGTAGCTTATATAGTTATGCGAGTAGAATCGAACCTTAATTTAAAGCCCCATGGTCAGAGTTTTTGTCCTAAAAATGTTTGGCCGAGAATTTTTGGCATACTATTGAATGACATACTACTCGTTTGTCCTAATCATTTTTGCGCATACTCGTTCAAAGTCCTAAAGCAATTTTTTCCTAATATTGATAACTCTAAAATCTAATTACCTAAAGCATAATATTCCTAACATAAAACCTCCTAAAACCCATATTATGTTGAAGCGAGCGAGCAAGACCTTCCGGGACACCCCGACTCGTATAGGTCAGGTTAGAAAGCTAAGGCGGGAGCGAAGATCCCGCCGTAGCCTTTGATATTATTTTATTTGTCATCCCTAAACGATCCCTACTATAATATAACAATTACAATTATGCACATCAATCATTTAACAGTTGAATCTTAAACACATCAATATCTCAAAAAGCTAAAAAAATATATCAAGGAATTTGTGTATTTCGCTCTGAAGGCGACTCAACCCCAAAAAATACATAGCTAAAAATCATAGCAAGAGAACTCGCTTTCACATAAAAAGCATCGAAATCGATCCATCCGTTTGATATAATATAGCTATAATGCCTCAGACGGAGAGATACATAGACGTTGGCATCATACGAGTACTTCACTCTTTCTATGTCGGGGTACTTGTATTATTAAGGTGCGACAAAACCGCTGCTTCAAAAACGGTGACGGCACGGAATCGCAGTGACGCACCGTATGCGCACCGTTTCTATCGCATGCTCTCCACACCGCTGCTTAAAATACGGGATAGCAGTGACGTGTCGCAAATTTCAGGTCTTGACCGAAGAAAAGTCGTGACGTTTACGGCACGTCACTGCGATTCCGCACCGTTTGCGTATTTTAAGCAGCGGTGTGGAGAGCATGCGATAAAAACGGTGCGCATACGGTGCGTCACTGCGATTCCGTGCCGTCACCGTTGCTTAAGCAGCGGTTTGGTCGCACCTTCAATTCTGCGGTCGTGGGTAAAAATGGTTTGGGGTTAAAAGTCGCTCTTTCTACGCCTATTCTGTTCTTAGGACAGAAATCCAAACAAATACGAAAATTGATATTCAAATTTCTAACAAAATACATCAAGTGTGAAATACGAGCAACAATACGAAGGGCACTTAACCCTCGCCGTAGATTCTAGTTGTCAAGATTTACGGCTGCTAATAGAAACCCGACCTTATGCGGCTGGCGTAGAGCTCACGAACATTAGTCAACCTTTTTATTGAGAGGGAAAGTGGGGGTCACACCGTTGCTAAATTAAAAATTGATTATCCTAACTAATATATTATTATTATTAACGAGGAAGTTTATCTAGTGTGTGTGTAGCAAAACGGGACTCTTATAGATTTTTTTTATTCGACTGGATGGCAAACGAGCAAGTGAGTCTCCTTATGGTAAGAGATCACCACCGCCCATAAACATCTGCAACACCAGGGGTATTGCAGATGCGTTGCCAACCTAGAGGCCTAAGATGGAATACCTCAAGTGCCAGTAATTTCACCGGCTGTCTTACTCTCCACGCCGAAATACAACAGTGCAAGCACTGCTGCTTCACGGCAGGATTAGCGAGCAAGATTGTGGTAGCAATCCGGGCGGACCTTGCACAAGGTCCTACCACCTGCAACCATGATTTCGCCATGTCCGTCTGTATGTCTATCCTTCCGTCTTAGGCTTTGCTCAGAGACTATCAGTGGAAGAAAGCTGTAATTTTGCACGGTTTAAAATTTTATATATATATATATATATATATACGACTATGTAGCAACTATGCCGTGTTAAAAAAAAGTAGAAAAATTGTTAGGGTATTTATTAAATATTTAAAATTACTTTCTCCGCGTGGTTTTAAAAGATCCATTTTATCCAAAAGTCCAATTCCAATCCAATTCCATGCAAAGTTATAGCTTTCTACTACTAAAAGTTAGGGGTGCGACCGCGAATCCAACCCGACTAATGCCTACAAACTGGTAACAGTTTGCCGATAGCAATATTTATTGTAGAAGCATGTGCCGTTTGATTAAATAAATAAAAACTATAGGTAACAAGATAACCTATTGTATGTAATAGTGCACAGAATTGATAAGGGATTAAAATCATTTTTTCGAATAAGGAACGTCGACTTATCTATCTATACGGACGCGTTACTACTAACATACAACAGGTCATCGAGTTTTTTACCTATACCCCTCTTTGAAAGGCCTCAGGTCAAACTACCAGCACGTCACATCATGTGGCTTTCCAAAATAATCAGTTTCATATAAATAAATCGCTTTAAAGCAAATAAGCTTGCAGTTCTGTGTACAATACAGCCAATGCGGCATTGCTCCCAAAGCGTCCCTAGTTTTTACGCGTGCAATAAAATAGTGCTAGATTAAATTTTAAACATCTAGCTGACGGGTACTTTGGCAGCAACATCAATTGAAGTTTTATTTGTGCTTAATATAGTTAGGTGGGTAGGAAGTTATGTGTACTAACCTTTACCTACGACTTCGCATGCGGAAACAATTAATTCTAGCAATTGGATTGAAATTCCAGGATTTCACAAAAGTTGCATCGTGAATTTCAATCTCAAACTCACAACATTTATTGACATAAAAAACACACTAAATCACAACAAAGACACAGTAAAAACATAAATAGAAGAAGAGAGAAAAATTAAAGACGTTGTGCTGTAGTGTGATGCCAAAAGAACTCAGCTCAGCATGTGCCGTAGCTCTGTAACCAGGGCTGCAGCGCCAGTTTCATTAACGTTGCATAAAAAAGCATCATGTTTATTTTTTTAATAAACTTTAGGTGCCTAATCATCAATCCCTAGAATGTACTCCATAACGGACTATAGGTACGCTTAAATAATCTGTAGAATAATGAAGATTTATATAAAGTATCAATATTATACTCGTAGTACGTGTATACCATGGTACTAGGCCGGTATATTCACAATTAAAAAAACACCATGTTGCTCCAAGCCGATTGATTTCAGACTAATATATATTTGAACGGAAAGAGATGTCACATCAGTGTAAAAAAAATGGTGGGTGTCGCTGACTCACAAGTGTCAAAAAAAAGTTTGAAATATTTGACATCAAAAATGACCAAGTTAATGTTGACCTAGACACGTCTTGTGTTGTGCGAATTTATTCCTCTTCATGTCATTAACAACATAAGTTAATCACAAAAGAAAACGACCAGTAGTTTTCAATATATTTAGAAAAGTAAAAAAAACTTTCAAGTGACATTGCAAGGAAACTGACAATAATTATGAGATAAAACTTGGCAGATTAATAACTAGCATTATTACCAATACATAGGATATATTCATTGGCTAATAACGTCAGGGGCATATTTTGTTCCCTTACACGGGTATAGCCTTCAAGTTTTTAGGAATTTACGTCCAAAATTACACTTTCAATTTAACATGAGCTTTACGTTTTAGGAAAACATCATAACCTGCATGCACCTGCGAAGAAATTCAATGGTAATGTGCGAAGTTCCCAATCCGCGCTGGGCCCGCACGGAAACTAATGTCCAAGCTCATATCCAAGCAGCTGTCACTTTGCAAAGTGGCCTGTGCCAAGCAGTGATAATGGTTGCGATAGAATCATCATATTTGAACATGAAACTACCGTAAGACTCACTCATATTTAATTAAATAGAATCGGATAACTCACGTCTTAAATCGAGTTTAGCTTGACATGTTTCGGCCTCTGCTCACGCGACTGAGTCTCGGTGGCGCGTTTCGCGTGTTGCAGCAGCCGCCCAATCGCGTTGCTCCGGGAGGTAGGCCTACAAATCAGCCCAAAACATGTCGAGCTAAACTCGATTTAAGACGTGAGTTATAAGGTCCTATTTTAATAACCATCATGTTATTTGTACTGCGTCACAGCCCAGTTGATTGCTTTGGCCGATTCCCGGCACGTACTCTAATTTTGCGGCCCAGTGGCCAAGGAAACCCTTATTACAATTATACCGTGTTTTTGATACGACGTTTATTGAGTGAATGCGACGTGGTATGGTGAACTTATTTACACTTTGATCTAGCTAGCGACATCGGCCTCGCTCCGGCCCTATACTACGAAGTGCAAAATTCGAACTTCCTATCTTGCCGTCCCGCTGAGGCTTATATAATTTAATACGAGAGTGAGAGTGGCGGTTCGATACGAACTTCGATTTCCAAATTTCGTAGTAGCCACCTTGTTCTAGAAAGGCTTCCACATAAAATGCGATGAGATACGGTACGGCGTCGCATCGCAGGAACTTCCGGTCCGAATTGCTGCGATATGATTTCGTGCGGCAAAACGTTGGTTCAGGCTACCTGCCTAATCCTATCCTACTCATATTATAAATGCGAAAGTTTGTGAGTATGTGTGTGTACATAAACGTGTACAAATGTATGTTACTCATTCACGCTAAAACGGGTGGCCATATTTGGATGAAATTTGGTATGTATATAGCTGGACTTCTGGAATAACACATAGGCTACTAATGAACTAAAAGAATTTCTTTGCTCACCCTAGCCCTTATAATAGCTAAGTTTATGCAAAATATGCATGTTCATGCAGTTCCTCCATCTCCATACTGTAAGAACACACACAAATCACACAAACTCATATAAAACCACCACACACTACACTTACACGTTTCGAACTCAACCAGAGCTCATCGTCAGAGCAACACAACCGTACACCATGCTACCAGATGTTAGACTCTAACAACTAACACCTGTCTAACATCTGGTAGCATCTGGTATCAGTGTGGAGGTGGAGGAACTGCATGAACACGCATATCTTGCATAAACTTAGCAAGCAAGCAAGCTTCGCAGGTGAGCAAAGAAATTATTTTAGTTCATTGATATGAACCTCCACATAGTAACGCCTGATTACAAAAAAGACCGGCCAAGAGCATGTCGGACACGCCCAAAATAGGGTTCCGTAGCCATTACGAAAAAATTAGGTAATATTTTTTTAAGGATTTCCTATTTTATACGGAATCTTCCAATTTTAGGTACCTATATTTTATACCTTAGACTGCTATTTAAGAGTAAAATTAATACGGGTCTTCTTAAGTGTTTTACCTACATAATATGTATTTTATATTTACATATATCATTTCTCTTTCTCTATGTTCTGTCACGAATAAAATGATTTTCTTTCTTTCTTTCTAATATTTCTAGCGCTATCTTAACAAGGTATTACCAGCGTCAGCTATTTTAAGCTCTGATAAACGATCGTTAATGTTAAAGCTTTAAATTGAATTCGTGATGAATGCCATCCAATTACAACTTGTCATTCTACGATCGGCTATTGTTTGCACAAATCAAACGACCATTGTTCTGTTAAGGAGGACTTAGCTTTCATTGAAAATTACATTTAATCTGTACGAAAAATATAAAGTTAACACTGGTCATGTTTTTAAAAAGTGGCACAACAAAAGTAGCTCATATCGAAAATACAAACAAACATAGATGCACAGAAAAACCAGAAAAAGAGACTAGCGCTGGAAATCGAACCCAGGTCCTCAGCATTCCGTGCTGCGTTCTATACCTCTATACCACCATTGGACAGGAGTACAGACACAAATTTTTTCTATGCATCACATATCTCCACTAGTTTGCTTCTTATTTAGTCACTTAAGCAGCGACACTAGCAACATTTATGTTTTAGCCCTCATCGAGAAACTTTAAACACTCCATCGGAACTATTCGCTCACCCGGACAAGAGATGTCGCTATTAAGCAATCAAATTAATAATTAAGAGAATTGGAGTCTTTTTGTATTTTTTATTTCAACTCTAAATTTTGTTACTTTTACGGTCATCCCGTAATTTCAATATGGATTTGTATTTTTGATATGGATTTTACGGGATGACCGTAAAAGTAACAAAATTTGGAGTTGAAATAAAAAATACAAAAATACTCCAAAAACCAATCTTTTAAGTAGCTTAGTTATGCGAGAAGAATCGAACCTTGCATTTAAAACCCTATGGTCAGAGACATTCTGTAGATATGACCGTTTAATGTGTTCTATATTTTGACACAGGTACCTAAGAATACACGGAGACCTCGGTGCGCTAGTACAAATTTTAATCAGCCAGCTAATTACTTTAATGCGCGAGCAAATTCGTGAAGCCCCCTTAACAGTTTATAGAACTTAATTGTTTCGGTTGAACGTTTGTACCGGGAATAATATCGCAGTACAAAACACGTGCAAATATTAATTATTGCTTTAACTAGTTTATTGATAGTGCGTAGCATTCCGCTACGATGTTATTGCTACGACGTAGAGATGTCTACGGTGCTACGAAGTACGGCTACGACTTGCAAGACGTTAGAAGAGTTCTCATTGTAGACTAAAAATACTTCCTTAAAAAACACCTAAATAAAAAAAAAGATTAAAACAAGTGTCTAGTAGTCTAAAACTCTGTTTAGTAGCTAACTTAAAATTCAACAGTCAAGGCCCGTTTAACATCTACTAGATACTAGTGTTTTTCCTATACAACATGCAAGTAAAATTTAGCACCAACATTTACAAAATAACATAAACCAGCCTAAAATGTCACAGTGAACGTTTGCCAGCGGGATCACTGCCAACAAGCACAGCGTAGTCATTACACGCTCTAGCGCCCCCGGCTACGAGCAATCTAGCTGCGTTTAAATGCGGTTGTGGTTACGGGGATATTGAGATCCGTTGGTTATTTCATTACGATAAATTTCAAATAGGTGTCTTAAATTGGCCTATTTTATAAAAAAATATTTAAAAATAAACATTGTTTTTTTTATTTAACATGGATTGTACATAAGGTTCCCTGTCGTAACTCTTACATTTGAATTTTAACTTGATATGGATTTTACACAGATAACCGATTGGATTGTTGTGAACAGATAACCGTTGGGGGAGAAAAGTTTTCGAGTGGCGACCACGAACCGGAAGACGAAGCGTTAGCAGGCCTCCCACTGGGTGGACTGACGACATCGTGAGAGTTGCGGGAAACCGGTGGATGCAAGTGGCGAGTTGTCGTTCATTGTGGCGCTCTAAAGGGAAGGCCTTTGTTCAGCAGTGGACTCTTCCGCCTGATGAGGGCTTTTGACAATACGATAGATAATATGACTGTAGAGGAAGATTGGTTTTTGAAGTCTATTTGTATTTCTTGTCTGTATGTTTTGTTACTTTTACGGTCATCCCGTAAAAAATACAAAAATACTCTAAAAACCAATCTTAATTTCATTGCTTAATAGCGACATCTCTTGTCCGGGTGAGCGGTTAGTTCCGATGGGGTGCTGAAAGTTTCTCGATGAGGGGTAAAAGAAAAGATGTCCCCAGTCGCTAGCGGTGGCGCTGCTTGAGAGACTAAATAAGAAACAAACAATCTGAGATATATGGTGCATAGGAGAAATTTGTGTCTGTACTCCTGTCCAGTGGTGGTGTAGCGGTATAGCATGCAGCACGGAATGCTGAGGACCTGGGCTCGATTCCCAGCGCTGGTCTCTTTTTCTGATTTTTCTGTGCATCTATGTTTCAGTTTGTATTTTCGATGTGGACTGTAGAGTACTTATTATTTTACCCATTGGGGATCACAATCGTTTTTACCACCTCTTTCTGTCACACTTTATAAGTGAGGGTAGAAAGAGACGGAGAATGCGAGCGCGTAAAGCCGAGTTTAGGCTTGCAAGAAAAATCGTGCAAGTTGCATTACATTGCAGCGCTCGATTGACCACTACAAACTCGTTAGCTTTACGGCTTCGCAATGTAACTTTACTGTCAAATGTAGGGTAGCACACAACACTAACAACATCGCTCTGCAAAGGTACGTTCACACTCACCGAAGACGCAGCACGAGTATTTGACACCGTTTTCCAACTCGGAGGTACCGTCCAACCAAAGCTACTCAAGTAGGTACAGTCAGCAGCAGAAGTGGATGAGCAGTTACGGCGCTCAAAACTACATGCGACTCTACCGCCAAGGTAATAAGAGGATGTGTAGATTTTGAGTACCACAACTGCTCATCTACTTAAGATTGGTTTTTTGGAATCTTTTTGTATTTTTTATTTCAATTCCAAATTTTTACTTTTACGGTCATCCCGTAAAACCGAAATTGAAAATACAAACTGAAATATAGATGCACAGAAAAAACAGAAAAATAAGACCATCACTGGGAATCGAACCCAGGTCCTCGGTAATCCGTACCGCGTGCTATACCGCTACACCACTGATGGTCTTTTTTGACCATCAGTTAGACCCGTCACATTGGGAGAATTTGGCAGGGAATCGCTCTCAGTGGAGGCGAGCCGTGCATGTAAGGGTGAGCGAGTTTGAGGCAAGGCGACGGAGCGAGCTCGATGCGAAGCGAGACGAGCTTAAGGCCAGACCACCTGCGGCCATATTCTACAATTACGTCGGAGGGGTGCTGACGTGCAGTGACTGCAGTCGCACATTCACTGCCAAGATCGGATACGTCAGTCACCTGAGAGCACACCAGCGCCGCTCTCAGCAGTAGGAAGTAGTCACTGTAGCCGAATACGGCCGGGAGATTATTATTGACCATCAGTGGTGTAGCGGTATAGCACGCGGTACGGATTACCGAGGACCTGGGTTCGATTCCCAGTGATGGTCTTATTTTTCTGTTTTTTCTGTGCATCTATATTTCAGTTTGTATTTTCAATTTTGCTCATCTACTTCTGCTGCTGACTGTACATTTTCCGTCTCTAACGTTCGTTATACGTTCCCATGTTTCCTGTATCCGTGAATATGATCACAAGATCAAAGTGCCAATTATTTTTGAGGCTCTTTAATGGTATCGCGGTTTGCCTTGAGGAAACGACATAAGTCTTTTTTAACCGACTTCAAAAAAGGTGGAGGTTCTACGTTGCAATGTTTGTATTTTTTTATATATACTTAGGGCATAAAAGGCTTTTGAAAGCTAGAGTGAATCGGCTGTTACTGAACCAAGTTAGAGCATATATTATGAAGTAGGGCTCGTATTGTATAATTATATTTCACTAGCTGTTGCCCGCGTTTTCGCCCCCGTTGATTTTTTCTATATTTCCTTCCACAAAAACCTTTTCCTGACAATAACGAACACAACAAAAAAAAAGAATTAGCGAAATCGGTCCAGCCGTTCCCAAGTTTAACGCTTAGCAACACATTTTATGATTCATTTTTTTATTCATAATATATATATATATAGATAACGTTAACCTAACCAACAAAAAGTTCGATAGCCCCGACTTTGTCACTTCAAAGTTCAATATCTCAAAAACGTCTGAACTGATTTTGATAAAACATATTATAAAACCATCGCTAACAAACCTGCTTTCAAATAAAAAAACCGAATTCAAATCGGTCTACCCGTTTAAGAGCTACAGTGCCACAGACAGACACACATAGCGGTCAAACTTCCGTTTGGCCGTTTTGCGTCGGCCGAGCCGATCGACGTCTTTTTCGCTCTTATTGCGTGGGTATAAAGAGCTTCATTACAAAAAAGAAAGAAAGAAAGATCTATTTTGGCTCCATAAGTACCACCTCCCATTTTAGCACACACGCTGGGCTGGACACGTCTGTCGCATGCACCCACAAAGGTGGGCTCGCACAGTTACTTGGTGGGTGCCGGAGAACGGCCAGCGACATCGAGGCAGACCGAGAAGGAGATGGCGAGACGATGTGGACACGTACGCAAAGGACTGGCCTGACATTGCGTCAGAACGAGAGTTGTGGATGTCAAGAGGGGAGGCTTTTGCCCAGCAGTGGGACACTATACGGGCTACTTAAAAAAAAGTACCACCTAAGACTAAGACTAAAACTAGCACTAACACTATGTTACTTGGTGACACGGCAGGATACCAAAAAGGGTCTAAGCATGTGTTGCCGCATATTATGTGCAGTAACGCTGGTTTTATGTGGAGCCCAAATGTTAAATAAACATATAAAAACAAACTAGTATTCTAAATGCAGAACTTATTTCAAACCAAGAACGTTTAATTAAGTTTCGTTATGAAAGAAAAGAGTGAAAGAGTGCTTATGTAAATAAAATACAGCTTATTTTTCCATTAACCGGACCGGTTGCGCTGAAATGCATATTTTTTGCATTAAAATGTAAATCCTAATAGGTGTTTCATGGCAGCTACAAAACTAATTAAGTAAGTGAGGGGCTTTAGGGTTCCGTACGCAAGCATGCGAACGGACGCTATTAATAGGGACATCTGTAAAATACGTCACACCGGCGGCGGTGGTGATCTCTTACCATCAGGAGACCCACTTGCTCGTTTGCCATCCAGTCGAATAAAAAAAAAAACAATGTTGACCATTTTTATTCCCCCTCCTTGTCACACATGTCGGTATGAAAATTGAAATTATTTTGTCTCTGACTCCGCCCCCCCAAAATCGTGTGACGTATTTTATGGATGACCCCCTAAGGTTAAGGTTAAGGTCTGTCAGTCCATCCGTCCGTCCGTTTATCAAAGTGCTGTGGACCAAAGTTTCAAATTACACTTCTGTCATTTTTAGAATCACCAGCTGTGTAGTTATGATAATATTACTAATATCTTACTTCTTTCTTACACACATTACACACGCACAAACATCACGCCTGTATTCCCAAATGGGGTAGGCAGAGCACACGAAACGTTACCGCTTCGGAGCCACTTTTAGCAATTTTAGGTTTTACGTTTGACAAAAACTTCTTTCTTACTCTTACTAATATTATAAACGCGAAAGTTTGTATGGATGGATGTTTGTTTGGACGTTTGGATGTTTGTTACTCTTTCACGCAAAAACTACTGAACAGTTTTACATGAAATTTGGCATACAGGTAATATATACGCTGGATTAGCATATAGGCTACTTTTTATCCCGAAATAATGTATGGTTTCTGTGGGATAAAAAAAGGTTTAAGCTACGTACCAATTCTACGCGAGCGAAGCCGCGGGCAAGAGCTAGTTCTGAAATAAGTTTGTTGTTTGTAAAATTTCTTCAGTATAAGGTAAGCTTTAAATCAAAGGCAAAGGCGCGGGTGTAAGCTTGTTTTTGTACAAGCGTAATTATTATTCACGAGATAACTTTAATTAACATCTCTTTGTTCTGACAACAGTTATATCAAACATTATGTTTTACCTTCTGGACGTTAAAATGTCTTTATTTAACTGTTTATTTCGCGATTCTTAATAAAGTTACAATTAACTTATAACCGCACAGGTTAATTCAACACACAATGTTATTTTTTCTTTTAAAAGAAATTGTTTTCTTATTCCTAAAGTACTTTTCTTAGGGTTCCATACCTCAAAGAACGCGTAGAGTAGAAGTATAAAGCTGAAATTAGTATCATAGGTATACTTAGGTCTGCTCCAAAACTTAAAGCTGTAAAAAAATCAAATTACTAAGTCAACGAAATCAAACTATACAGTTATAAATAAGTTTCTAATTAAAATTTCATTTTTAATGCAAACTTTTTTTCTGACTGTACTTTTTGTTGAATGTACTTGAATTGTCATTTTAATTGCATATCCGTACCAAATTTTAAGTCGTTACTATTAACCATTGAGCAGTACCCTCCTGCGGAGACGATCCTGGCAGGACCACCAATGTTGGCAATTCTCGCCCTGAGAACTGCCGGTGGGTTGTTTTTTATTAGATGTGCGTGCGCACCCTGCGTCGCGTATACTTAGACCAAACCGCTGGCCTCGCGGGTTCGATGTGCAGGCCGCGCCTTGGTCGTCGCTGATGATGCCGATGTGAAGGCAGACCCTCTCCCGAGCCCCTGGGATCGGTCTGGACAGCTGCCGCCTCCTGTAGCTAGCTGCCGCCGGTGTCGTGTGAAGGGTTGAGGTTATGACGATGAAATCAAACTGCGATTACGTTCACCACTATATTTCGCGTTACTGATACCGGACAACTGTTTATATCTATAAATATGATTCAGATGATCTTAGATTACTTAATGACACGATTTGACACTGAGAGCTCCGCTCTGACCCCGAGATCGCTATAGACATCCACCGCCTCTCAGTGCTTTTGAATGACTCCCCGGTCGAATGAGTGACCGGTCCATTGACATACATAGGCTGTCAAAAACAATAAAAATGATTTAAGGGTCCATCACACATTCCCGTAAAGTGCCTTCTACACGACCCGACCTACGATGTTACGTTTTGCGTAAACATTTCCTGCCAGGGCCAGGCGAAAGATGGACTGAACACTTGCAAGCACTATTGACTTTACTTACAATAATATTGACTTATGATCTACCGATAAACAGCTGACAACCTATGACACTTAGGTGTAGCACATGAATAAACGCTCTACCTATCCTGAAAATGTAGGTATACAATTGACTATGACTTATCCTAAGAGTTGAGTTATCCATACATTTATACACATGAAATGAACAATATCCATTAGACTGAGGGTCTACATAAGAATACACAGGTAATGATAAACAACAACAATATCAATTGGTGCCCTACCAATAAATAGAACAATATATGATTATGATTGACCTACATTATATTCAATAGGCAATTTACACAGTTTGACTACTGGGCGTATGAGTTCGCCACCTTGAGTTTTTAATTTAACTGACCTGACAATCTGGTCAGTTCCCTTATACACTTCAATGACTCTACCGCGCCTCCATTGTAATGGAGGTGAGTTCTCATCCTTAATGAGAACCAGATCATTCAGTTCGAGGTTATTGACTTGAGAATACCATTTATTACGCGCTTGTAAATTATTGAGATACTCAATATGCCACCTTGACCAGATTGATTGATACATTTTTTGAATAACCTGAAAACGTGATAACCTCGACGTCTTAGTGTCCTTCCAATGTGGTTCCGGTAGAGCTACTAATGGTTGACAATGAGAAAGTGCCCCGGTGTGAGCACTTCGAGATCTGACGGATCCTCACTCATAGGAACTAACGGCCTTGAATTCAATATGGACTCTATTTTTGAAAATAGAGTGATAGTTCCTCAAACGTGAAGATAGTGTCTCCAGCCTCTCGTTTGAGTAAAAGCTTGGCATGCTTGACAGCTGACTCTACCAAACCAGACATGTGAGGAGCTCCTGCTGGGTTGAATTCCCAGCGAATATTTTGCGAGTAAATTCCCCTTGAGTACAGTCTCATTATTGACCAGAAACTGATTGACATCACGCAGGTAAGAATTAGAGCCAACAAAATTAGTACCTCGATCCGATCGGACGAGTGAAGGCAGCCCTCGTCGACTGACAAACCTGGTGAACGACGCGATGAATGCTCGATCGTCAATGCTGAAACCACCTCGAGATGAACCGCCTTGGTTCCTAAACAGACAAACACACATGGTAAGCTTGACTGATTTAGCATTCCTTAATAAACTACTCTTAACTAAATATGGGCCTGCGAAGTCTGTCGCAACGCCTGAGAAAGGCCGTGCTGCCGTGACTCGGTCAGCCGGTAAATCGGCATGAATGGCGGTTGAACGATGAATTGAATCTGAAACAAACTAAACATTTCTGATAACCCTTGAAACTTGACGCCGGAGTGACGGAAACCAATATTCCCTCCGGATTATAGCAATGAGCGCGTTCGTCGCTGCATGACAATATGACCTGTGATAGTATTCAATAAGTAACTGACCCCATTTATGATCCTTAGGTATGAGATATGGATGCTTTTGCTCCATATGGTAGAGCTGATTTACGTAGTCGTCCGCCGACACGCAGCATGTTTTCGTCATCGACGAAAACGCTAAGCTTCTGCAATGATTATACGACCAGCTTTCCCTTGTTTGACCATAACAATTTCCTCCTTAAAAGCCGTCCAATTGAACTTTACCCTATCCAATGTTTAGTAGCTGCGCGAATCTCGTCAATGACAGTGTAGACTGAAGATTCCTTTGCTCCCTCGGCAACTTGATGTTTTTACAAAATCTAAGTATGAATGCCACTGACATTGATTAGTTTGCTATATGAACTGACACGTGATAAGAGTGCGTCTTCCCACGACTCTACTGGCGTGACTAAATGAAACTAATTTCTGAAACCTGGTAACTCTTGAGGTATAGTGACTGGTAACTGTGGCCAGGGAGTTTCTCTCCCGCAAAATTAACCAAATAGGTGACCACCCACAATTTGAATTGAATTAATTCCTTGCGGACATTCCGCGTGAAAGGCGACATCTGACGGTATTACCGCTCTGAAATCTGACATGACGTCCATATGATGTGACGTTTGGACTGTTGAATGTCCTGTACCCTGTTACATTCAAATGTTTGTAACATGTGAGGTTTGCCTTGAGCCATGACAAAACATACTGCTATCTGACCAAGCATTGATAGTCTCTAACTGAACAGAGTCGTCGTACGAATCTGCGACGTGATTAAGCAGTTTG
>NC_133476.1:4334561-4352527 GCF_025370935.1 Choristoneura fumiferana | reverse complement strand
GTGGTCTAAGATGCAACTGGTCGAGTAGCAAGTGGTCTAAGAAAAACACTGGTCCTAAACTTGTTTTTTGTCGAAAACTGAGCAAAGCCGCGGACGGACAGACAGACAGACATGGTGAAACTATAAGGGTTCCGTTTTTGCCATTTTGGCTCCGGAAACCTAAAAATTGCAGTGTTGTCGATAGAATCTGTCACATCATTTCTTTAGCTTGCCTTTTTAACCCTTGACGCAAAAATTGGAGTGTAATAAGTTTGACGTTTGACGTGTTTGTCAGTCAGTCAGTCTGTGGCATTATAACTCTCAAGCAGACAGACCGCTTTTGATACTATTTTGGCGGTAGTTCTTTAAAAATACGTAAAGCCATTTTTGAGATATTGAACTTTGAAATTATTTGGAGAATTTCAAACTTAAAGTTTAATAACTTCTCGATGCGACTCGTCTACATTCTTTTACTTTGGTTGGAATAATTTAAATCTCGGTTTTCTTCGTATTTTCCCCTTAATTTCATGAAAATATCACGATGAAATTTATTTTAGTTTTAATATATTCAGCACAGTTCACTTGAACCCAAGTTGAAGCTAATCATACTGCGGTCCCGGCGGGGCCTTCGTTCCCATTCATTCGCGTACTATTATTTACCAACTTTAATTATTAAGTTAGTTTGTTCGTTCATTCACAACTTTTAACACCCTGCTGAGTAATGGAGAAAAGTTGTGTTCCGTGGGATTATTTATACTACGAGTATATTGGGTTTCGTTCTTAACACGGATGTTCAAAACTCAACATTGAGGTGTGCTCTCAGTCTCAAACGCTTCCCATCGCTGCATGCTCGTTGGCCCCCTCTATTTATAGCTATAAAAAAAACATATCAAAAAATTAGAAAATCGCTGACATTGTCATTTCAAAGTTAAATATCTCAAAAACAGCTGAACCGATTTTCATCAAACATAGCTAAGAACCATCGCAAGTAAACTTGCTTTCACACTAACCTAACCAACAAAAAGTTAGAAAACCCCCGACATTGTCACTTCAAAGTTCAATACTCAAAAGCGGCTGAACCGATTTTGATAAAAAATGTCTAAGAACAATTGCTAGAAAACCTGCTTTCAAAAAAAAAGTTCATCTTTGTACAAGTATGTCAACGTTTGCCAAATTGTGTTTATTTATTTTTTTACAGTAAAGAGTTTACATAATACACAAGGAAAGCCAAAGGCCAAAGGAAGACCAGCGCCATTCCCAAGACCGGCAGATAGATTTAGATTTAGGACCATTTCGTGACTTGCATATTTTATATATTTTTATTTTTACCGATTTTTCCCATGTAGTTACGAATAAATATTTTCTTTCTTTTTAACATACGTGAATAACTAGAAACAGCCTGCAAAAATATTGTGGGTGGAGACATCAAGGACAACATGAGGTTGTTAAAAAAGATAACAATATAAGTTAGTTACAGTCCTAGAGAGGATAGGTCCTCTAACCAAAGAATAGAATGTCCAAGAATAGGTAGTGGTTTTATCCGACGCGTCTGCCACTATGTCTGTCATGTCTGCTATGATGGTTGACCGAATTTAAATAATAAAGCAAGATCTGATCTGTCTTTTGATTAAAATATTTCGCCATCAAAACAACTCTGCATAACAATGGATGTCTAGAGTTGTATCGTGAACAATATATTGTGGGAGTATATTCTGTATACGAACTGCTAACAAGGTGCTCTTAGTAGTGATGGATGAAGAGTAGATAAATAATAATAGAACTCACAAAATTTCTGCTTTATCACCTATCTCTATAAACATTCCACATGGTTCGATTCAACTCTCATAACTAAGCTACTTTTATCATTATGCAACTTTAAAAAGATATAATCACTGTTAATATAATAGTTAATACATGAAAAATTGACAGCACATTTATAAATGTTTATCTAAGAGATGTCAAATGAATATTAAAAATTACAGCCATAACACCACCATCTCCGATACACTGATTTAACAATTAAACTTTGAGGATCAACAAATTATCTAAATTCAAGTTATTTGAAAATGTTACAAAACAAAATTAGCTTATATAGTTATGCGAGTAGAGTCGAACCTTAATTTAAAGCCCCATGGTCAGAGTTTTTGTCCTAAAAATGTTTGGCCGAGAATTTTTGGCATACTATTGAATGACATACTACTCGTTTGTCCTAATAATTTTTGCGCATACTCGTTCAAAGTCCTAAAGCAAGGTTTTTCCTAATATTGATAACTCTAAAATCTAATTACCTAAAGCATAGTATTCCTAAGCTAAAACCTCCTAAAACCCATATGTTGAAGCGAGCGAGCGAAGCGAGCGAGCAAGACCTTCCGGGACACCCCGATTCGGATAGGTCAGGTTAGAAAGCTAAGGCGGGAGCGAAGATCACGCCGTATAGCCTTTGATGTTATTTTTTTTGTCATCCCTAAACGATCCCTACTATAATATAACAATTACAATTATGCACATCAATCATTTAACAGTTGAATCTTAGACACATCAATATCTCAAAAAGCTAAAAAAAAACATAATCAAGGAATTAGTGTCTTTGGCTCTTAAGGCGACTCAACCCCAAATAATACATAGCTAGGAATCATAGCAAGAGAACTCGCTTTCACATAAAAAGCATCGAAATCGATCCATCCGTTTAATATAATATAGCTATAATGCCTCAGACGGAGAGATACATAGACGTTGGCATCATACGAGTACTTCACTCTTTTTATGTCGGGGTACTTGTATTATTAAGGTGCGACAAAACCGCTGCTTCAAAAACGGTGACGGCACGGAATCGCAGTGACGCACCGTATGCGCACCGTTTCTATCGCATGCTCTCCACACCGCTGCTTAAAATACGGGATAGCAGTGACGTGTCGCAAATTTCAGGTCTTGACCGAAGAAAAGTCGTGACGTTTACGGCACGTCACTGCGATTCCGCACCGTTTGCGTATTTTAAGCAGCGGTGTGGAGAGCATGCGATAAAAACGGTGCGCATACGGTGCGACACTGCGATTCCATGCCGTCACCGTTGCTTAAGCAGCAGTTTGGTCGCACCTTTAATTCTGCGGTCGTGGGTAAAAATGGTTTGGGGTTAAAAGTCGCTCTTTCTACGCCTATTCTGTTCTTAGGACAGAAATCCAAACAAATACGAAAATTGATATTCAAATTTCTAACAAAATACATCAAGTGTGAAATACGAGCAACAATACGAAGGGCACTTAACCCTCGCCGTAGATTCTAGTTGTCAAGATTTACGGCTGCTAATAGAAACCCGACCTTATGCGGCTGGCGTAGAGCTCACGAACATTAGTCAACCTTTTTATTGAGAGGGAAAGTGGGGGGTCACACCGTTGCTGAATTAAAAATTGATTATCCTAACTAATATTATTATTATTATTAACGAGGAAGTTTATTTAGTGTGTGTGTAGCAAAACGGGACTCTTATAGATTTTTTTTTATTCGTCTGGATGGCAAACGAGCAAGTGGGTCTCCTGATGATAAGAGATCACCACCGCCCATAGTCACCTGCAACACCAGGGGGATTGCAGATGCGTTGCCAACCTAGAGGCCTATGATGGGATACCTCAAGTGTCAGTAATTTCACCGGCTGTCTTACTCTCCACGCCGAAACACAACAGTGCAAGCACTGCTGCTTCACGGCAGGATTAGCGAGCAAGATTGTGGTAGCAATCCGGGCGGACCTTGCACAAGGTCCTACCTGCAACCATGCTTTCGCCATGTCCGTCTGTATGTCTATCCTTCCGTCTTAGGCTTTGCTCAGAGACTATCAGTGGTAGAAAGCTGTAATTTTGCACAGTTTAAAAATATGTATATATATATATATACGACTATGTAGCAACTATGCCGTGTTAAAAAAAGTAGAAAAATTGTTAGGGTATTTATTAAATATTTAAAATTACTTTCTCCGCGTGGTTTTAAAAGATCCATCCAATCCAAAAGTCCAATTCCAATCCAATTCCATGCAAAGTTATAGCTTTCTACTACTAAAAAAGTTAGGGGTGCGACCGCGAATCCAACCCGACAAACGCCTACAAACTGGTAACAGTTTGCCGACAGCAATATTTATTGTATAAGCATGTGCCGTTTGATTAAATAAAAAATAAATAAACTATAGGTAACAAGATAACCTATTGTATGTAATAGTGCACAGAATTGATAAGGGATTAAATCAATTTTTTTCGAATAAGGAACGTCGACTTATCTATCTATACGGACGCGTTACTACTAACATACAACAGGTCATCGAGTTTTTTACCTATACCCCTTTGAAAGGCCTCAGGTCAAACTACCAGCACGTCACATCATGTGGCTTTCCAAAATAATCAGTTTCATATAAATAAAATCGCTTTAAAGCAAATAAGCTTGCAGTTCTGTGTAAAATACAGCCAATGCGGCATTGCTCCCAAAGCGTCCCTAGTTTTTACGCGTGCAATAAAATAGTGCTAGATTAAATTTTAAACATCTAGCTGACGGGTACTTTGGCAGCAACATCAATTGAAGTTTTATTTGTGCTTAATATAGTTAGGTGGGTAGGAAGTTATGTGTACTTTACTACCTACGCAATGCGGAAACAATTAATTCTAGCAATTGGATTGAAATTCCAGGATTTCACAAAAGTTGCATCGTGAATTTCAATCTCAAACTCACAACATTTATTGACATAAAAACACACTAAATCACAACAAAGACACAGTAAAAACATAAATAGAAGAAGAGAGAAAAATTAAAGACGTTGTGCTGTAGTGTGATGCCAAAAGAACTCAGCTCAGCATGTGCCGTAGCTCTGTAACCAGGGCTGCAGCGCCAGTTTCATTAACGTTGCAAAAAAAGCATCATGTTTATTTTTTTAATAAACTTTAGGTGCCTAATCATCAATCCCTAGAATGTACTCCATAACGGACTATAGGTACGCTTAAATAATCTGTAGAATAATGAAGATTTATATAAAATATCAATATTATACTCGTAGTACGTGTATACCATGGTACTAGGCCGGTATATTCACAATTAAAAAAAAACACATGTTGCTCCAAGCCGATTGATTTCAGACTAATATATATTTGAACGGAAAGAGATGTCACATCAGTGTAAAAAAATGGGTGTGTCGCTGACTCACAAGTGTCAAAAAAAAAGTTTGAAGTATTTGACATCAAAAATGACCAAGTTAATGTTGACCTAGAGACGTCTTGTGTTGCGCGAATTTATTCCTCTTCATGTCATTAACAACATAAGTTAATCACAAAAGAAAACAACCAGTAGTTTTAATATATTTAGAAAAGTAAAAAAAACTTTCAAGAGACTTTGACAGGAAACTGTCAATAATTATGAGATAAAACTTGGCAGATTAATAACTAGCATTATTACCAATACATAGGATATATTCATTGGCTAATAACGACAGGGGCATATTTAGTTCCCTTACACGGGTATATAGCCTTCGAGTTTTTAGGAATTTACGTCCAAAATTACACTTTCAATTTAACATGAGCTTTACGTTTTAGGAAAACATCATAACCTGCACACACCTGCGAAGAAATTCATTGGTAATGTGCGAAGTTCCCAATCCGCGCTGGGCCCGCACGGAAACTAATGTCCAAGCTCTTATCCAAGCAGCTGTCACTTTGCTAAGTGGCCTGTGCCAAGCAGTGATAATGGTTGCGATAGAATCATCATATTTGAACATGAAACTACCGTAAGACTCACTCATATTTAATTAAATAGAACCGGATAACTCACGTCTTAAATCGAGTTCAGCTTGACATGTTTCGGCCTCTGCTCACGCGACTGAGTCTCGGTGGCGCGTTTCGCGTGTTGCAGCAGCCGCCAAATCGCGTTGCTCAGGGAGGTAGGCCTACAAATCAACCCGAAACATGTCGAGCTAAACTCGATTTAAGACGTGAGTTATAAGGTTCCATTTTAATAATCATCACGTTATTTGTACTGCGTCACAGCCCAGTTGATTGCTTTGGCCGATTCCCGGCACGTACTCTAATTTTGCGGCCCAGTGGCCAAGGAAACCCTTATTCCAAGTATACCGTGTTTTTGATACGACGTTTATTGAGTGAATGCGACGTGGTATGGTCAACTTATTTACACTTTGATCTAGCTAGCGACATCGGCCTCGCTCCGGCCCTATACTACGAAGTGCAAAATTCGAACTTCTTATATTGCCGTCCCGCTGAGGCTTATATAATTTAATACGAGAGTGAGAGGGGCGGTACGATATGAACTTCGATTTCTAAATTTCGTAGTAGCCACCTTGTTCTAGAAAGGCTTCCACATAAAATGCGATGAGATACGGTACGGCGTCGCATCGCAGGAACTTCCGGTCCGAATAGCTGCGATATGATTTCGTGCGGCAAAACGTTGGTTCAGGCTACCTGCCTAATCCTATCCTACTCATATTATAAATGCGAAAGTTTGTGATTATGTGTGTGTACATAAACGTGTACAAATGTATGTTACTCATTCACGCTAAAACGGGTGGCCATATTTGGATGAAATTTGGTATGTATATAGCTGGACTTCTGGAATAACACACAGGCTACAAATGAACTAAAAGAATTTCTTTGCTCACCCTTGACCTTATAATAGCTAAGTTTATGCAAAATATGCGTGTTCATGCAGTTCCTCCACCTCCACACAAATCATACAAACTCATCTAAACCACCACACACTGCACTGGCGCGTTTCGAACTCAACCAGAGCTCATCGTCAGAGCAACACAACCGTACACCATGCTACCAGATGTTAGACTCTAACAACTAACACCTGTCTAACATCTGGTAGCATTTGGTATCAGTGTGGAGGTGGAGGAACTGCATGAACACGCATATCTTCCATAAACTTAGCTAGCAAGCAAGCTTCGCAGGTGAGCAAAGAAATTATTTTAGTTCATTGATATGAACCTCCACATAGTAACGCCTGATTACAAAAAAGACCGGCCAAGAGCATGTCGGACACGCCCAAAATAGGGTTCCGTAGCCATTACGAAAAAATTAGGTAATATTTTTTTTAAGGATTTCCTATTTTATACGGAATCTTCCAATTTTAGGTACCTATATTTTATACCTTAGACTGCTATTTAAGAGTAAAATTAATACGGGTCTTCTTAAGTGTTTTACCTACATAATATGTATTTTATATTATATATATCATTTCTCTTTCTCTATGTTCTGTCACGAATAAAATGATTTTCTTTCTTTCTTTCTAATATTTCTAGCGCTATCTTAACAAGGTATTACCAGCGTCAGCTATTTTAAGCTCTGATAAACGATCGTTAATGTTAAAGCTTTAAATTGAATTCGTGATGAATGCCATCCAATTACAACTTGTCATTCAACGATCGGCTATTGTTTGCACAAATCAAACGACCATTGTTCTGTTAAGGAGGACTTAGCTTTCATTGAAAATTACATTTAATCTGTACGAAAAATATAAAGTTAACACTGGTCATGTTTTTAAAAAGTGGCACAACAAAAGTAGCTCATATCGAAAATACAAACAAACATAGATGCACAGAAAAACCAGAAAAAGAGACTAGCGCTGGAAATCGAACCCAGGTCCTCAGCATTCCGTGCTGCGTGCTATACCTCTATACCACCACTGGACAGGAGTACAGACACAAAATTCTTCTATGCACCACATATCTCCGCTAGTTTGCTTCTTATTTAGTCACTTAAGCAGCGACACTAGCGACATTTATGTTTTAGCCCTCATCGGAACTATTCGCTCACCCGGACAAGAGATGTCGCTATTAAGCAATCAAATTAAGATAATTAAGAGAATTGGAGTCTTTTTGTATTTTTTATTTCAACTCTAAATTTTGTTACTTTTACGGTCATCCCGTAATTTCAATATGGATTTGTATTTTTGGTATGGATTTTACGGGATGATGAAGTAACAAAATTTGGAGTTGAAATAAAAAATACAAAAATACTCCAAAAACCAATCTTTTAAGTAGCTTAGTTATGCGAGAAGAATCGAACCTTGCATTTAAAACCCTATGGTCAAAGACAGTCTGTAAATTACCGTTTAATGTGTTCTATATTTTGACACAGGTACCTAAGAATACACGGAGACCTCGGTGCGCGAGTACAAATTTTAATCAGCCAGCTAATTACTTTAATGCGCGAGCAAATTCGTGAAGCCCCCTTAACAGTTTATAGAACTTAATTGTTTCGGTTGAACGTTTGTACCGGGAATAATATCGCAGTACAAAACACGTGCAAATATTAATTATTGCTTTAACTAGTTTATTGATAGTGCGTAGCATTCCGCTACGATGTTATTGCTACGACGTAGAGATGTCTACGGTGCTACGAAGTACGGCTACGACTTGCAAGACGTTAGAAGAGTTCTCATTGTAGACTAAAAATACTTCCTTAAAAAACACCTAAATAAAAAATAAAAAAAAGATTAAAACAAGTGTCTAGTAGTCTAAAACTCTGTTTAGTAGCTAACTTAAAATTCAACAGTCAAGACCCGTTTAACATCTACTAGATACTAGTGTTTTTCCTATACAACATGCAAGTAAAATTTAGCACCAACATTTACAAAATAACATAAACCAGCCTGAAGTGTCACAGTGAACGTTTGCCAGCGGGATCACTGCCAACAAGCACAGCGTAGTCATTACACGCTCTAGCGCCCCCGGCTACGAGAAATGTAGCTGCGTTTAAATGCGGTTGTGGTTACGGGGATATTGAGATCCGTCATTACGATAAATTTCAAATAGATGTCTTGAATTGGCCTATTTTATAAAAAAATATTTAAAAATAAACATTGTTTTTTTTATTTAACATGGATTGTACATAAGGTTCCCTGTCGTAACTCTTACATTTGAATTTGAACTTGATATGGATTTTACACAGACCGATTGGATTGTTGTGAACAGATAACTGTTGGGGGAGAAAAGTTCTCGAGTGGCGACCACGAACCGGAAGACGAAGCGTTAGCAGGCCTCCCACTAGGTGGACTGACGACATCGTGAGAGTTGCGGGAAACCGGTGGATGCAAATAACGAGTCAGAACGAGAGTTTGTGGATGTCAAGAGGGGACGCTTTTGCCAGCAGTGGGACACTATACAGGCTTACTTAAAAAAAGTACCACCTAAGACTAAGACTAAAACTAGCACTAAAACTATGTTACTTGGTGACACGGCAGGATACCAAAAAGGGTCTCCACTCAGCATGTGTTGCCGCATATTATGTGCAGTAACGCTGGTTTTATGTGGAGCCCAAATGTTAAATAAAATATAAAAACAAACTAGTATTCTAAATGCAGAACTTATTTTAAACCAAGAACATTTAATTAAGTTTCGTTATGAAAGAAAAGAGTGAAAGAGTGCTTATGTAAATAAAATACAGCTTATTTTTCCATTAACCGGACCGGTTGCGCTGAAATGCATATTTTTTGCATTAAAATGTAAATCCTAATAGGTGTTTCATGGCAGCTACAAAACTAATTAAGTAAGTGAGGGGCTTTAGGGTTCCGTACGCAAGCATTTCGGACGCTATTAATAGGGACATCTGTAAAATACGTCACACCGGCGGTGGTGATCTCTTACCATCAGGAGACCCACTTGCTCGTTTGCCATCCAGTCGAATAAAAAAAAACAATGTTGACCATTTTTATTCCCCCTCCTTGTCACACATGTCGCTATGAAAATTGAAATTATTTTGTCTCTGACCCCTCCCCCCCAAAATCGTGTGACATATTTTATGGATGACCCCCTAAGGTTAAGGTTAAGGTCTGTCGGTCCATCCGTCCGTCCGTTTATCAAAGAGCTGTGGACTAAAGTTTCAAATTACACTTCTGTCATTTTTAGAATCACCAGCTGTGTAGTTATAATAATATTCCTTCTTTCTTACACACATTACACACGCACAAATATCACGCCTGTATTCCATAATGGGGTAGGCAGAGCACACGAAACGTTACCGCTTCGGAACCACTTTTAGCAATTTTAGGTTTTAAGTTTGACAAAAACTTCTTTCTTACTCTTACTAATATTATAAACGCGAAAGTTTATATGGATGGATGTTTGTTTGGACGTTTGGATGTTTGTTACTCTTTCACGCAAAAACTACTGAACAGTTTTACATGAAATTTGGCATACAGGTTAATATATACGCTGGATTAGCATATAGGCTACTTTCTATCCCGAAATAATGTATGGTTCCTGTGGGATAAAAAAAGGTTTAAGATACGTACCAATTCCACGCGAGCGAAGCGACGGGCAAGAGCTAGTTCTGAAATAAGTTTGTTGTTTGTAAAATTTCTTCAGTGTACGGTAAGCTTTAAATCAAAGGCAAAGGCGCGGGTGTAAGCTTGTTTTTGTACAAGCGTAATTATTATTCACGAGATAACTTTAATTAACATCTCTTTGTTCTGACAACAGTTATATCAAACATTATGTTTTACTTTCTGGAAGTTAAAATGTCTTTATTTCACTGTTTATTTAGCGATTCTTAATAAAGTTACAATTAACTTATAACCGCACAGGTTAATTCAACACACAATGTTATTTTTCTTTTAAAAGAAATTGTTTTCTTATTCCTAAAGTACTTTTCTAAGGGTTCCATGCCTCAAAGAACGCGTAGAGTAGAAGTATCAAGCTGAAATTAGTATCATAGGTATACTTAGGTCTGCTCCAAAACTTGAAACTGTAAAAAAATCAAATTACCAAGTCAACGAAATCAAACTATACAGTTATAAATAAGTTTCTAATTAGAATTTCATTTTTAATGCAAACTTTTTTGCTGACTGTACTTTTTGTTGAATGTACTTGAATTGTCATTTTAATTGCATATCCGTACCAAATTTTAAGTCGTTACTATTAACCATTGAGGAGTACCCTCCTGCGGAGACGATCCTGGCAGGACCACCAAAATACATATAATAAATAAGTATGTCAAATTTCAAGTCAATCGGACCGCGGTGGGTCAAATTTAGCTTCCAAGATTTGACCCAAACAAATAAACAAAAAAAAACCGACCAATTGCGAGTCGGACTCGCGCACCGAGAGTATTTTTATTATATAATCTAACTAAAATTTTATGCTTTTCACAATTTTTCCTTTATCTGTTCTATAAGACGTTGTTTCGTACCAAATTTCAAGATTCTGATTTCCCCGGAAGTACCCTGTTCGTTTTGATTCCCTTGCGAGTGTCGAAAATTTGCAGCATAAACGGCTGTATCTTTTGATTGCGTTGGCTTAGAAGTTTGTTTTTTTCACAGCTCCAAGGGACAGTAGACTTGAGTATTTGATAGGAATTTCAGCTTGATACCTCCACGCGTTCTTGAGAAAAAGGGTGAGAAAAAGAGAGACAGAAGTGATCCTATAAGGGTTCCGTTTTTTCCTTTTGAGGTTCGGAACCCTAAAAACAGGACAAGCTAAAGAAAAGCTTGTAAAAAAGGTGTTTCCATACAAATTGCCGTAACCGCTAATCTAGGTTAAACGGGCATCTATCAGGGCAAGCGTGATCTATCTTAGTTCACATGTTCACTCGGCTTACCAGTAGGCGTGATTGTGGTCAAATCAATTTGCTATATTAAAAAAAAAACGTTAAACCTATAGGGTACTTTCGGTTGTTCTGGAAACTTGAAATTTGGTATAAAGGTAGTTTTATAGCGCATCTAATAATAAAAGTCTAAAAAAACTATTTTTTTTGTTTGTGTACAATGATCCCACACTGAGTATATTTTGCTTAGGAAATGGGGTCTGCTAACGGAACCCTCTGCATGCCAGTCCGACTCGCACTTAGCCGGTTTCTTAATTTTAAAGTCTCGTACCTAAGAAAGAAAACTAGAACGCTAGTAGAATTACTTTGCTGGTGTTGGCTACTTGTCATACGAAGACCCTTTTTAACCCCCGACGCCAAAATTTGACATCAAGTCTATCTGTCTGTAACATCGTAACTCTCAAACAGAACAGAAACAGAAAGCGAGTTTCCTTGCGGAGTTAGCTTTTTATATATATGAGAAATTATGAATTGTAAATTATGTTCCACCCAAAATCATTTGTTTTGGGCCTACATATTAAGTTAAGACTTGATTTCGTCAAAATTCATATATTGCTTATTTTATTTTGCTCCTAATTTATCACGGACAATATTCCATTTTGGTTTAATTAATTTAAAACAAATACAAATTATTTTAAGCACAATTACATTTTCAGCACAATTACATTTTGACATAATTCACATTTTGGTTGATATTCATGTTGGTCCGAATTCAAAATGGTCAATTTAAGTGGACGATTTTCCATTTGCACCGAATGACAGTACATCAATGAGGGCTCAGGTCCGTACTCTAAAATGGCTTAAAAAATTTGAGAGAGAGAGAGAGAGAGAGAGAGCGAGAAATATTTATTTACAAATATTCGATATACAGGAAAATAGATAAGGAGGAAATAATAAATTCTTCAGCATAAAATAAGTAATATAAATTGATTTTTCAGTTAAGACTTAAATTTGCTACCGTCGTTTGGAAGTTATGCGTGTACATACATTTCGGCGAAACTTATCTTTTGTTCCGTTTATGGTACAAAGTTTAAGTGAAAAATTTGAAACAAGAAAGAAATGACAAAGAATTGGGTAACTGATAACTATCTTAGTAGACGAAGCGTTGGCCTCTCACTATGTGGACGGAATATCGTGAGAGATGCATGCAAATGGCGAGTTGTCGTTCATTGCGACGTTCTAGGGGGAGGCCTTTGATCAGCAATGGACGTCTACCGCCGATGATGATGATGATGCTGATGATGTTAACTCTCTTTATAATTTATCAACATAAAAGGTACATTGTGATGAAGCTTTTGCTTCGCTCTAATCCACAAACTTGCTCTCGAGGCTGCGTTAGAGCAAATTGCATGCTGACAATGTTGTTCCCACTTTACTCCCTAAAATAATTCAGAAACAATTCGGTGTTTTTGGTCTAGTGGTGAGCGCGGTTTGCGCTAGTATCCGCTGATATTGTTCAGGGAAAAAAGCAGCAGTATTAAAACGAGAAATAATCCCAGCAGTTTCAGAAGGAAATTTCGAGATTTTTCTGCGTTTATTTTGCATGAATTTTTATTCGGTTCGTGTTTAGATTGTACCACTGTAGGTATAAGCCCTTATATTTTTATTATACAAGATTTTATTTAACTTCGTCACGTAATGTCGTTTGTTAGCTTCAAATTTACCAAGCTCTGTCTGATGACTGTTACGCCGCAAAAATACCTCCTTTTTTAACGAAACAAGTTTTCTACCGACCAACTCATATCTGCCATTTTCAATCAGTCTATTGTCATAACGTCCTTCAGGTTATTTCATTTCCAATATCAGTGAACTATCCTACCACCCAAAGATAAGTGGTTTATAAGAGAAAAATAATATGTTGAAGGGAAAACAGGTTTTACGGTAAATTATAATGCGTGCACGATAATAGCCTGCCAGAAAACGGAAATTTGAGCAACGTTTTTTGATGTCTTTTAGGTAGGTATTTATTTGGTTGACAATTTAACATTTATTACCAGTTTTAGTTCATACAAAAGCACGTGCGTAGGTCTACTTTAAGTTTGCTCTTAATAATGTTATAAAAATGTAATAAATATTTATTAACGTTCTCCATTCGAATAATTTTCAGTCCATACCGAACCAACCAAACATCTGCGACATTTTAAATAGTATTACATTTGACGGTTATTATTTTAACTTATATTTTTATTGCTTCAAATAAATTCCAAGAAAGTAGATAAAAACATATAAACTTTCTTCTTTGAAATGAAATGGTTCATTATGCTGTAGACATGATAAAAGTGGTCTTATTAGTCTTAATGTTTAGTGACATGTCTAACATTGCCTTGCAAATATTATGTTCTATTCTAAAATGGATTTTTAGCTGAAATCGGTTAAATATTGTTATGATTGGTTATTTGGAGTCTTTTTGTATTTTTTATTTCAACTCCAAATTTGTTACTTTTACGGGTATCCCGTGAAACCATATCGAAAATACAAACTGAGACATAGATGCACAGAAAAACAGAAAAAGAGACCAGCGCTGGGAATCGAACCCAGGTCCTCAGCAATCCGTGCTGCGTGCTATAACCCTACACCACCGCTGGACCAGGACTCTTTTTCTGGTTTTCTGTGCATCTATGTCTCAGTTTGTATTTTCGATAAATATTGTTAGTAAATTTAAGTGTCATGTGAGAATGTGATAATTTTGATTGCATTAATAGAAATAGAAATAGAAATAGAAGACATTTATTCACGTTCACAAAGACACACAAATACAACAAACTAAAAAACAACAACAGCAAACACAAATAAAACAAAAAAAAAGAAATACAAAAATTAAAATATATGATTTTGTGTGTCCTCGCAAAAGTGAAACGGCCGCTGACTCAGCATTATGCTGAGGCGTTAAACGCCTGCAGCGCTGATATTCTGTCAGAACCGTCTGTGACTCGCGGAATGATACACAAATATACTCACATATATAAAATTAACATATATAAATTATAAATATATTTTATTGTAAGTAAACAAGAAATAAAAAAACTACAATAAACATATAAGTAAAAAAAAAAAAAAAAAAAAACAAGGGACAAATAAGTTGTTCAAAAACATCAGGCTGGCGTACTCAAAGTGCTGGTTTAGTGAAGGGATTTTTGGAGCGTCAATAAGTATTCCTTCAGCTTGCGCTTGAAGGTGTACCCACTAGACGCCCCTTGGATAGGAGGAGGAATATCATTCCAGCACTTGGACGCCGCGAACTTAAAACTTCCGCGGAATGCCGCGGTCCGGTGTTTAGGCACAAGAGCCATTGCACTCCTGCGCTCACTCCTCGACCAAACTATTTTGTTGTGGAGGTTATTTAGTTTTGTAATCCTTATTATGATGATTACAGAGGCATTATTTAGTTTTGTAAGTATTCTTTGATTGTACATATGTAATGCTTCATAGTTCATCGATATATTTATATCTTACTCAATTAATTCGAATAAATTTCGAATCCTTAAATTCAGGACTTATACTAAAAACAACCGCGAACCGGAATACGAAGCGTTGACAGGCCCCGCACTAGGTGGACTGACGACATCATAAGAGTTGCGGGTGACCGGTGGATCCAAGTGGCGAGTGTCGTTCATTGCGGCGTTCTAAGGGGAGCCTTTGTTCAGCAGTGGACGTCTTCTGGCTGATGATGATGCTGATGAATAAAAACAAACGCCAAAAATAGACCATAGGCTCAGTAGGTACTTTTATATAAATGAAACACACAAATATATAGGTACCTACCTATATTTACCGGTAGAATAGTAAGCATTTAATCTTTTCCTCGTATAATAGTAACCCGACAACTAGCTGCCAGCAATCTATTAAGTGCGCATGTTCATTTTATTGACTCGCCGTACCCTAGAGGGCTTATTCAGTTTTATCTTAACCTATTTTTAACCCCCGACGCAAAAAGAGGGGTGTTATAAGTTTGACCGCTATGTGTGTCTGTGTATCAGCGTATCTGTGTGTCTGTCTGTCTGTAGCACCGTAGCTCTTAAACGGGTGGACCGATTCGAATGAGTTTTTTTTGAAAGCAGGTTTCCTGGCTATTGGTTGTTAGACATGTTTTATCAAAATCGGTTCAAACGGAGATATTGAACTTTGAAGTTCCAAAGGGTTTTCCAACTTATTTTTGGTTAGGTTATATCTTCTAATACCTAGAATCTAGTCTTGTAACTTAGAAATACTAGTATTATTAGCGATTGGTTTTCGTGACTTAAATATTTAAAGCGTCCAATACAGATTTGTTTCTTAATTATTAAGCTTTCGTTTAAATAATTAGTTTCAGCGAAATGAAAAAAATACACGGGATTCTTTACGGGATCGAATCAGAAATGAGACAGGGGCAGGCTATACATACCTATAACACGGAGAACAGATGGCCGTTGGGTCTGAAAAGTTCTCGAATGGAGACCGCGGATCGGCAAGCGCAGCGTAGGACGTCCACCAAGATGGACGGATGATCTGGTTAAGGCCGAAGGTTCTCGGTGGATGCAGGATATTCAACAGAGGACGTCCCAAGGTTGACCTAGTTCCTAACTAAGCAAAGCTTGTACATACCAACGGTACTAACTAGAAAACGGATAAACATACTTGTAGATAAGTACATACTTAAATACTAAACATCCAAGACCCGAGAACAAGCATTCGTATCTGGCTGGAACAATTTATATGATTTTTGTGTTTTTGGATTTGTCTTCGTCAGGAATAGGATAATAAGTATTAAAACGGTGGAAAATGAAGAAAAATTAAAATAAAAGAAAAAGCATTTTCCCGGTTTCGTAACTATCAAACGTTTTATGTTCATCCCGTCGATACGGTAAACTCTCCCCTCAAATAACGTATTTAAATAAATTGGACCCCCTAGATGCCGCTGTTGTTGGTATGTTATCATAATTTTAATACTTAGTGTTTTTTCGGGCAAGACAACGTCTGCCGGGTCCGCTAGTTATTCATAAAAATATCTGCCTCGGCCGGCGATCAATCGCGGGGTCTCAAGCTCCTTGGCTATCCGGTCCTCAACTTAACCTAAAAAACTGACCTGGATTATAAAACTTTCTGTTTCTAATTTTGCTCTTACTCTACGAGGCAAAACTCTAGAATAAGACCCTAGCGGCTGGAATGTGAATTAATTAAACCTGAAACAAGTTGCTGGCCTGATTTATCGGGGTTCCGTCGACGTGCCGTGACCAAAATGGCTATTTTATCGCACTTGCTAAATAGATTAATATTTAGGGGTCAATCAACTTTTTAGTGTATATTATTCTGTCCCGTAACTAAGGATATATCACTGACATACTTTGTTAGAAAAATGTTTGCAATTATTAGCATGCTGAGGAGATGAGCCTTAGAACAGTGGGTTTTACCCCATAAAATCATACTTTTGTTTTTATCCGACTGGATGGCAAACGAGCAAGTGGGTCTCCTGATGATAAGAGATCACCACCGCCCATAGGCACCTGCAACACCAGGGGGATTGCAGATGCGTTGCCAACCTAGAGGCCTAAGATGGGATACCTCAAGTGCCAGTAATTTCACCGGCTGTCTTACTCTCCACGCCGAAATACAACAGTGCAAGCACTGCTGCTTCATGGCAGGATTTGCGAGCAAGATGGTGGTAGCAATCCGGGCGGACCTTGCACAAGGTCCTACCACCTGCAAACAACACTTTCAATAAGTAACTAAGGATGTTTGACCATGGCAACAAGGTACACTAAAAAGTTGATGCACCCTTAGTTCTTGGTCAAACGGAATGGTCATAACTAGCATTTAGCTGCAGCTTCGCTGGGATAAGCCTGAGGCCGTATTACCTTATGTATGTATGTAACTCTTTATTGTACAAAAGAAAATTAACAAAATACACCTGACAAACTTTAAGATACTAATAATGAAAATGACAATGAAAACGCTGAAAACGTTTCGTCGGGTAGTCGCGCGAGCAGAGCGGCGGCGCGCAGTGCGCGTGTTGCAGCAGCCGCCGAGTCGCCTTGCTCCAAAGAGGAAGGGCTACGGAATAGCCCGAAACATGTCGCTCTAAACTCGATTTAAGACGTGAGTTATCCGGGTCAATATATTTAATATGGCTTTGTTAATACTTGGAATGCAAAATAACCCTCAATATCATATTCATCGATTTATTCCATGTTCTCCAACTATATAATACAAGTAATAAAAAAAATAGATACACCATTTACTCTTGATTGGCTTTTACACAGCACAACAATTAACTAAGCAATGGTTGTATTGCTGTAAAGCGATATTGCAATAAATATTAAGTTTAGCATTAACTACTTACTAGACCTCGGGACATTTTTAGTTTATCTAGTGAGACGCCTGCCAACGCTTCGTCTTCCTGTTTGTGGTCACCACTTGAGGACATTA
>NC_133476.1:4331363-4334461 GCF_025370935.1 Choristoneura fumiferana | reverse complement strand
TAGAACAACACACAAACTCCTACAGAGTTCATTCAAGTTTGAAACTGGCGTAATAATCCATCTAATGTCATAGATAAATGTGAAAGATGTGTGTGTGTACGAGTAGTTATGCTTTCACGCTTTGATGGATTTGAATGAAATTCGGTATGCAGATAAAGTTGGATCTCAAGAATAAGTCAAAGTCAAAATATCTTTATTCAATTTAGGCTAAAACAAGCACTTATGAATGTCAAAAAAAAATCTACCACCGGTTCGGAAAAACCTCTGTTGAGAAGAATCCGGCAAGAAACTCAACGAGGTATATTTTTTTAAACAGATTTACAATATTATTAAATGATATCTATACATCACAAGTATTTAACACAACTTTATTTTAATACAGTAGGTTCGCTATTTGAAGGGCTCGCTAATGCGGATCGAAATTATTTCCTAATATCCCTGTCCATGATATAATCATTAACTTTATAATATGCCTTAGATATTAATGTATTCTTGACAATAGATCTGAATTTTGTATCTGTTTCATTTATAAATATTTTTTGGATTTTTATTACAAAAACGTATGCAATTTCCCAGAAACGACTTTTTGGTTTTAGTCAGTCTGTAAGATGGAACTTTAAGCTTCCCTGTGTTTCTAGTATTTGGCTTATCGACGTTAGTGGGAAAATCATATATGTCCTTCCTTACATACATGATTATTTCAAAAACATAAAGTGACGGCAGGGTTAGGATACCTGTTTTCTTATAAAAAGATCTTAAAGATTCACGCGTCTTCAAATTATAAATTGCTCTAATTGCTCTCTTTTGTAAGATAAAAATTGACTCAATGTCTGCAGCAGATCCCCATAAAATAAGGCCGTACGAAATAATGCTATTAAAGTAAGTAAAATACACCAACCGTGCCGTCGCCACATCGGTTAGCTGCCGTATTTTCCAAATAACATATAGACTAAGTACTTCTTATAGTGTACTGCCTATTCGTATAATTATTGTTTTCATTGGCAGCGTCACCATTTCTGCATCACTTAATTCACCAAAGTCACACATTCTCATTCTCACAGATAAAAAATCGTTTAAATAGTGTTTAACTCTTTTAGAACTCCATGCAAAAGCAAAACAAATTCCCGTTATTTCGAAAAGTTTTTTTTTTCACTACCTACAAGCTTAGAATGGACCCGGGAACTTTAGGTCATGCAGCCAAATTAAATGAATAAAAACAAGTGAAGGCGCGTACATGGCGCGCTTCGAAAAACGAGCTTATACGCTCAAATAAAACGCCAGTCTGAAAACTGAAATCCCAAACAACTTAGCCTAGATATGTACATGAAATTTCATACGAGTATTCTTCATTATTTAATGTATTGAATAAAAATAATTATGTAGCGGTTGACACGAGCGAATCTGCGGAAAAAGGCTTGCCATACTGATATCACAAATGCGAAAGTTTGTATGTGTGTTAACTATTTTTATCCCGTTTTTGATTTTTGGAAATTTCAGCGAAATCCGGAATTTCAAATAGGAAAACTGCTACCTGATTTACTCTGCATACCCGCAGTTAAAGCCCTAACATAAAACTCGAACAAAAGAGCGGTTCCACCCCTTGCGCTGTAAACTATAGCGCGTTCCAAAAATAGAAGTGTAAATATTACTGAGCCAAAAATAAAACCGTTAAACCGCGATAAGTCATTATTGATTGCCGCGAACTGATGGAGCCTCGTTTGCACTACTTATACAGAGCTGATTGTCCTTTCACTTTAGAATTATACTAGACTACCCGCTTTGCACGCGTAAACTATTAAATCCGGCAGTTGCATTAAATTTCGGGATTTTACAAATTTCCCATGAGAATTCTCAAAAATTACATCATGGCTTTTATTAATATGGCACATAAAAACATCTGGTACCTATAGATAGTGCCAACATAGTTGAGGTCACGCACACAAAAACGTGTCATGTAATGACGCGGGATTCTAACATTCTAATTCATTCATTTATGCCATCAGTTCTTCATGTAGCTGGTGTGTAATCATTCACTTCAACTCTCGTGGCACTACCTATATTAGATTTTTTTGTATGGCAATACACAAGTACAGGCAGAGCGGACGATTGTTTCTATTTCAAAGTGAGGAAACGGGGTGGAATCAAATTAAATAGTTAAATACCTATATTGAATGAATGAATGAAAGCGTTTATTGCTTGAATGTGAGTTATTACAGTGGTGTTACAATATTTTAAAAGGCCATACAGTCGGCTGTCGTCCGGCATACAATAGAATAAGTATGCTACTTTAATAAGTATTATATTTTGTAGGTCATTACATAACAACATTTGACAATAAGAATATTTATTTTAAATTATATTGTAACGGATAACTCGTGTCTTAAACCAAGTTTAGCTCGACATGTTTCGGGCTATTTCGTAGCCCTTCTTCTCAGGAGCACGCGACTCGGCGGCTGCCGCAACACGCCCACTATGCACCACCGCTCTGCTCGCGCGACTGCCCGACCAAACTAACAGCGGCGCACAATTACCCTCATTTTTATCGTAATTTTTATTGTCAATGTTTAATGTAGGGTAGCACACAACACTAACAACATCGCTCCGTAAAGGCACGTTCACACCAACCGATGACGCAGCACGAGTATTTAAAACTAATCTCAATGGCTTCACGCGGAATAAAAACTTTTCTCTCGCAAGTACAGACATCTAACCTACAGACACCAAAACCTGATGTAATGCGTCAAATCCGAGTCCATTGAATGCTCAGCCACAGCAGAGCCCTGTCGTCCTGTTTCCTCATATTACGTATGTGCTCCGATACCCTAGTAGACACGTTACGACCAGTCTGACCGATATAACTCTTGCCACACGAACACGGAATCATGTATACCCCGGGACCACTCAGGGGCTCCTTATCCTTCGGCGATCGCACCAATGTCTGAGCTGCTATGAGGACGAAAATCGACTTGATGCTATATCTTCGGCGTTATCAAGTGCCCGATTTTATCCGTTATCCCCTTAATGAACGGTAAAATAACCGGAAGCTTCTCAGCTCCCACTGGTCTTTGACGAGCCGACACGTGGTGCACTGCCTCCAG
>NC_133476.1:4313891-4328265 GCF_025370935.1 Choristoneura fumiferana | reverse complement strand
AAAGCTAGAGTGAATCGGCTGTTACTGAACCAAGTTAGAGCATATATTATGAAGTAGGGCTCGTATTGTATAATTATATTTCACTAGCTGTTGCCCGCGTTTTCGCCCCCGTTGATTTTTTCTATATTTCCTTCCACAAAAAACCTTTTCCTGACAATAACGAACACAACAAAAAAAAGAATTATCGAAATCGGTCCAGCCGTTCCCAAGTTTTGCGCTTAGCAACACATTTTATGATTCATTTTTTTATTCATAATATATATATAGATAACGTTAACCTAATCAATAAAAATTGGAAAACCCCGACTTTGTCACTTCAATGTTCAATATCTCAAAAACGTCTGAACTGATTTTGATAAACCATATTATAAGAAACCATCGCTAGCAAACCTGCTTTCAAAAGAAAAAACCGAATTCAAATCGGTCCACCCGTTTAAGAGCTACAGTGACACAGACAGACACACAAAGCGGTCAAACTTCCGTTTGGCCGTTTTGCGTCGGCCGACCGATCGACGTCTTTTTCGCTCTTATTGCGTGGGTATTAAAGAGCTTCATTACAAAAAAGAAAGAAAGAAAGATCTATTTTGGCTCCATAAGTACCACCTCCCATTTTAGCACACACGCTGGGCTGGACACGTCTGTCGCATGCACCCAAAAAGGTGGGCTCGCACAGTTACTTGGTGGGTGCCGGAGAACGGCCAGCGACATCGAGGCAGACCGAGAAGGAGATGGCGAGACGATCTGGACACTTACGCAAAGGACTGGCCTGAGATTGCGTCAGATCGAGAGTTGTGGATGTCAAGAGGGGAGGCTTTTGCCCAGCAGTGGGACACTATACAGGCTACTTTAAAAAAAAGTACCACCTAAGACTAAGACTAAAACTAGCACTAACACTATGTTACTTGGTGACACGGCAGGATACCAAAAAGGGTGTCTAAGCATGTGTTGCCGCATATTATGTGCAGTAACGCTGGTTTTATGTGGAGCCCAAATGTTAAATAAAAATATAAAAACAAACTAGTATTCTAAATGCACAACTTATTACAAACCAAGAACGTTTAATTAAGTTTCGTTATGAAAGAAAAGAGTGAAAGACTGCTTATGTAAATAAAATACAGCTTATTTTTCCATTAACCGGACCGGTTGCGCTGAAATGCATATTTTTTGCATTAAAATGTAAATCCTAATAGGTGTTTCATGGCAGCTACAAAAGTAATTAAGTAAGTGAGGGGCTTTAGGGTTCCGTACGCAAGCATGCGAACGGATGCTATTAATAGGGACATCTGTAAAATACGTCACACCGGCGGCGGTGGTGGTGATCTCTTACCATCAGGAGACCCACTTGCTCGTTTGCCATCCAGTCGAATAAAAAAAAAACAATGTTGACCATTTTTATTCCCCCTCCTTGTCACACATGTCGCTATGAAAATTTAAATTATTTTGTCTCTGACTCCGCCCCCCCAAAATCGTGTGACGTATTTTATGGATGACCCCCTAAGGTTAAGGTTAAGGTCTGTCAGTCCATCCGTCCGTCCGTTTATCAAAGTGTCAAAAGCTGTGGACCAAATTTTCAAATTACACTTCTGTCATTTTTAGAATCACCAGCTGTGTAGTTATGATAATATTACTAATATCTTACTTCTTTCTTACACACATTACACACGCACAAACATCACGCCTGATTCCAAATGGGGTAGGCAGAGCACACGAAACGTTACCGCTTCGGAGCCACTTTTAGCAATTTTAGGTTTTACGTTTGACAAAAACTTCTTCTTACTCTTACTAATATTATAAACGCGAAAGTTTATGGATGGATGTTTGTTTGGACGTTTGGATGTTTGTTACTCTTTCACGCAAAAAACTACTGAACAGTTTTACATGAAATTTGCATACAGTAATATTACGCTGGATTAGCATATAGGGCTACTTTTTATCCCGAAATAATGTATGGTTTCTGTGGGATAAAAAAGTTTAAGCTACGTACCAATTCTACGCGAGCGAAGCCGCGGGCAAGAGCTAGTCTGAAATAAGTTTGTTGTTTGTAAAATTTCTTCAGTATAAGGTAAGCTTTAAATCAAAGGCAAAGCGCGGGGTGTAAGCTTGTTTTGTACAAGCGTCGTAATATTATTCACGAGATAACTTTAATTAACATCTCTTTGTTCTGACAACAGTTATATCAAACATTATGTTTTTACCTTCTGGACGTTAAAATGTCTTTATTTAACTGTTTATTTCGCGATTCTTAATAAATACAATTAACTTATAACCGCACAGGTTAATTCAACACACAATGTATTTCTTTTAAAAGAAATTGTTTCTTATTCCTAAAGTACTTTTCTTAGGTTCCATACCTCAAAGAACGCGTTTAGAGTAGAAGTATTAAAGCTGAAATTAGTATCATAGGTATACTTTAGTCTGCTCAAAACTTAAAGCTGTAAAAAAATCAAATTACTAAGTCAACGAAATCCAAACTATACAGTTATAAATAAGTTTCTAATTAAAATTTCATTTTTAATGCAAAACTTTTTTCTTGACTGTACTTTTTGTTGAATGTACTTGAATTGTCATTTTTAATTGCATATCCGTACAAATTTTAAGTCGTTACTATTAACATTGAGCAGTACCCTCCTGCGGAGACGATTCCTGGCAGGACCACAATGTTGGCAATTCTCGCCCTGAGAACTGCCGGTGGGTTGATTTTGATTAGATGTGCGTGCGCACCCTGCGTCGCTTATACTTAGACCAAACCGCTGGCCTCGCGGGTTCGATGTGCAGGCCGCGCCTTGGTCGTCGCTGATGATGCCGATGTGAAGGCAGACCCTCTCCCGAGCCCCTGGGATCGGTCTGGACAGCTGCCGCCTCCTGTAGCTAGCTGCCGCCGGTGTCGTGTGAAGGGTTGAGGTTATGACGATGAAATCAAACTGCGATTACGTTCACCACTATATTTCGCGTTACTGATACCGTACAACTGTTTATATCTATAAATATGATTCAGATGATCTTAGATTACTTAATGACACGATTTGACACTGAGAGCTCCGCTCTGACCCCGAGATCGCTATAGACGTCCAACGCCTCTCAGTGCTTTTGAATGACTCCCCGGTCGAATGAGTGACCGGTCCATTGACATACATAGGCTGTCAAAAACAATAAAAATGATTTAAGGGTCCATCACACATTCCCGTAAAGTGACTTCTACACGACCCGACCTACGATGTTACGTTTTGCGTAAACATTTCCTGCCAGGGCCAGGCGAAAGATGGACTGAACACTTGCAAGCACTATTGACTCTACTTACAATAATATTGACTTATGATCTACTGATAAACAGCTGACAACCTATGACACTTAGGTGTAGCACATGAATAAACGCTCTACCTATCCTGAAAATGTAGGTATACAATTGACTATGACTTATCCTAAGAGTTGAGTTATCCATACATTTATACACATGAAATGAACAATATCCATTAGACTGAGGGTCTACATAATAATACACAGATGATTATAAATAACAACAATATCAATTGGTGCCCTACCAATAAATAGAAAAATATGATTATGATTGACCTACATTATATTCAATAGGCAATTTACACAGTTTGACTACTGGGCGTATGAGTTCGCCACCTTGAGTTTTTAATTTAACTGACCTGACAATCTGGTCAGTTCCCTTATACACTTCAATGACTCTACCACGCCTCCATTGTAATGGAGGTGAGTTCTCATCCTTAATGAGAACCAGATCATTCAGTTCGAGGTTATTGACTTGAGAATACCATTTATTACGCGCTTGTAAATTATTGAGATACTCAATATGCCACCTTGACCAGATTGATTGATACATTTTTTGAATAACCTGAAAACGTGATAACCTCGACGTCTTAGTGTCCTTCCAATGTGGTTCCGGTAGAGCTACTAATGGTTGACCAATGAGAAAGTGCCCCGGTGTGAGCACTTCGAGATCTGACGGATCCTCACTCATAGGAACTAACGGCCTTGAATTCAATATGGACTCTATTTTTGAAAATAGAGTTGATAGTTCCTCAAACGTGAAGATAGTGTCTCCAGCCTCTCGTTTGAGTAAAAGCTTGGCATGCTTGACAGCTGACTCTACCAAACCAGACATGTGAGGAGCTCCTGCTGGGTTGAATTCCCAGCGAATATTTTGACGTGCAAATTCCCCCTTGAGTACAGTCTCATTATTGACCAGAAACTGATTGACATCACGCAGGTAAGAATTAGAGCCAACAAAATTAGTACCTCGATCCGATCGGACGAGTGAAGGCAGCCCTCGTCGGCTGACAAACCTGGTGAACGACGCGATGAATGCCTCGATCGTCAATGCTGAAACCACCTCGAGATGAACCGCCTTGGTTCCTAAACAGACAAACACACATAGGTAAGCTTTGACTGATTTAGCATTCCTTAATAAACTACTCTTAACTAAATATGGGCCTGCGAAGTCTGTCGCAACGCCTGAGAAAGGCCGTGCTGCCGTGACTCGGTCAGCCGGTAAATCTGCCATGAATGGCGGTTGAACCGATGAATTGAATCTGAAACAAACTAAACATTTCCTGATAACCCTTGAAACTTGACGCCGGAGTGACGGAAACCAATATTCCCTCCGGATTATAGCAATGAGCGCGTTCGTCGCTGCATGACAATATGACCTGTGATAGTATTCGATGAGTAACTGACCCCATTTATGATCCTTAGGTATGAGATATGGATGCTTTGCTCCATATGGTAGAGCTGATTTACGTAGTCGTCCGCCGACACACAGCAAGTTTTCGTTATCGACGAAAACGCTAAGCTTCTGCAATGATTTACAGACCAGCTTTCCTTGTTTGACCATAACAATTTCCTCCTTGAAAGCGTCTAATTGAACTTTACCTATCCAATGTTTAGTAGCTGCGCGAATCTCGTCCAATGACAGTGTAGACTGAAGATTCCTTTGCTCCCTCGGCAACTTGATATTTTTACAAAATCTAAGTATGAATGCACTGACATTGATTAGTTTGCTATATGAACTGACACGTGATAAGAGTGCGTCTTCCCACGACTCTACTGGCGTAACAAAATGAACTAATTTCTTGAAACCTGGTAACTCTTGAGGTATAGTGACTGGTAACTGTGGCCACTGGGATTCCTCCCGCAATAACCAATCAGGTGACCACCACAATTTGAATTGAATTAATTCCCTTGCGGACATTCCGCGTGAAGCGACATCTGACGGATTACGCTCTGATCTGACATGACGCCATGTGATGTGACGTTTGGACTGTTGAATGTCCTGTACCCTGTTACATTCAAATGTTTGTAACATGTGAGGTTTGGCCTTGAGCCATGACAAAACAATACTGCTATCTGACCAAGCATTGATAGTCTCTAACTGAACAGAGTCGTCGTACGAATCTGCGACGTGATTAAGCAGTTTGCATACCAGGTGAGATGCATTGAGTTCCAATTTTGGAATCGTCTGCTTGGTTTTATGTGACGCGACGCGTGATTTAGCAATGACTAAGCTGACCTTGACATGTCCTGACGCATCCACCGTCCGTAGATAGACGCTCGCCGCGTATCCCAGCTCCGAGGCGTCGCCGAAACCGTGCAATGAGTATGAAACGGCGCTCGGTAGTGAGACACACCGTGGAATCTGTAAATGAGACAAATGATTGAGATCCTGCGTAAGTTCGTCCCACTGATTGATTTGATTTTGATTGATCGGCTCGTCCCAGTTGAGCCCATCCGAGAATAATGACTGTAAGAATACTTTGAATCGAAATATGACTGGTGCGCAATAACCACACGGGTCGTACAAACGTGCGATTGTACTGAGCACGCTACGTTTCGTAGGAGGGTGACCAAGTGGCACGTTGATTTGATATGCCATTGAATCTGACACTGGATCCCATTGAACACCTAATACCTTGATGAAACTTTTATCCTCAGTATCAAATGAGTGTGGCAGCTCGCAATACTCCTCCGGTAAGTCACGCAATAGCTCCCTACTATTGGACGACCATTTACGTAACTCATAACCTGCGCTCCCGGTTAGCGCTATGAGCTCTTGCTTGAGCTGTTGAGCCTCTGCTACTGAGTCTGCTCCTGTGAGGATATCATCAACGAAGATATCTCGTCGCATGACGTGTGCTGCGTGTGAATTCGGATGCGACACCTCCCAATCGTCCGCTAGTAGCAACACCGTCCGTATAGCTATGAATGGACTTGACCTCAGCCCGTAGGTATTAGTATTTAATTCATATACCTGAACATCGTGTGACGGATCCTCCCTCCAGAGGATTAATTGATATTTCCTATCATCTGGGTGAACAAATGTTTGACGAAACATCATTTTGATGTCAGTAGTGAATACCACTTGATGACGTCGAAAATTTAAAATGATTTTAGTGATATCATTTTGAAGAGGTTGCCCAGAGTGAAGGCATTGATTGAGTGACACACCTGTGGACGATCGCCCTGATCCGTCGAATACAACTCTGATTTTATCGGTGCCTCGTTTGAAAATACCGTGATGCGGTATGACAAAATGTTCTGAGTTAAATTGAAAATCCGATTTTGACATATGACCGAGAGTTTCGTACTCTCTCATGAAATCTTTATACTTGGAGGCGAAAAGTGCGTCCTTAGACATTTTTCTCTCCAAAGCTCGCAACCTTTTCATTGCAAGCGACCTTGATTCGCCTAATGATGAGCGTGTTGAAAGTAACGGTAACCTGACTATGTATTTGCCGTCAGGCAGACGTTGAGTAGTGGAAATGTACAACCTTTCGCATTCCATGTGATCTGGATGAACTGCAGGCTTCGAAGGCGGCTCCTCGACCTTCCAAAACCGCTCGAGCACCTCCTCGAGTCTAGTGGCGTGCAGGCCGTAGTCCTCCACGGACGTACCCGCTGACTGTGATGACGTCACCGCTGACTGGTGAGTCGAGGTCAATGAACCCATGATGACATGCCCAAAGCATGTCCCGTAGGCTGCTATTCCTGGAACGTGAGTGGAAATCTTTGAACCATCGAGTACATAATTTAATATGTCAGTACCTAAAATGATGTCCACATCTGAGGCTTTGTCAAACTTGCCATCAGCTAATATGATATGTGACAACCGTAATTGATCTTTGAGCTGAGTGTCATATGATGGAATGTTTCCCGTTAGTGAATACATGACTGAAGCTATTGTACTAATGATGGGTACCTGTTTACCTACAGGTTTGATTATTAATTTGACTATTGAACCAGGTACCTTTACCCTTTGCTGACCAATTCCATAAATATTATTACCATTAGACTGTTGGTGTAATTTTAACCTTTGAACTATTGACTGTTTAATTACTGAGACACTCGCCCCGGTGTCGAGTAAGGCCCTAACCTTAAAATAATTGCCATCACCTGATTTCACCATTACTACCGCCGTGGGACAAATGGTGACTGGTAATGACTGTGTCACACCAACAGTGGTAGCATCTCATTGAGGAGATGGTGGTGATTGTGGAGGAATGGGGCTGATCCGCTGCCCATACCTAAGTGCCTGGTACTCAGACTGAGCCCACTGTGCCCTTGCCCCTACCGGAAGCCTTGGCCGGTGAGATGCCAACGCCTGAGCTGATGGAGCTTCCTGGTACAGTGGTTGAGTCACTGGAACATTTGATTGGCCGCCCTGGCTCCCGGACCATTGTGGTGAATGAGTCACCTGTGCAACTGGGTGACCGCCCTGGCTCCCCACTTGCACCTGTGCCACATGTTGGTACTGCCTGACTGGTGACTGGCGTCTGGGTATCTGTCTACCTTGGCCGGAGGTTGAGGCCCCAGGTTGACTATGATCAGGTGATACCTGTGCCCTTGAACTCGCTGCTGCATTGCAAATGAGCGAGTTATGATCCGGTGATTTGCAATGAAGACACCAGTTGGTATGACTGCATTCCTTGGCATAGTGTAGCCGTAGACACTTGAAACAATGACCACTTTTCTTTGCCCATGACTTGCGTGCTACTGGTGACATACTTAGAAAGTCTACACATTTATATAATGAGTGGTCCCCACCACAAAATGAACAGGATGAAATAGGATTCACCTGATGAACTGGATGCACTCCACGTGCTGGCCTGCCGCGAGCCCCCGAGGTGGACGCACCCTGCTGTCCTCGTCGTGGTGGTGGCCGGTGGTAGCTTCTCCCTGAAGCCGCTTCTGGTGTTGGTGACACGGCGAGCTGCACCCTGCATTGCTCGTCGAGTACCTCGAGCAGTTGATGAACACTGGGTAGAACCTGATGACACGTCCCATACCGCTGTTCGAATGCTGACCTGATCAATGTTGGCAGCTTCTGTATGATTAAAAACACAATTAAATATGACCATTCGTTAATTGGTTGTTTGAGCTTTTCCAATGCCTGAATAGACTCTCGGAGAGGATCATAGAAATCTGACCTTAACCTCTCAACATTGTTAATGACCGGTAGGTTGGTGATCTGTGACAAGTATGTATCTACCAGCATCCTGTGGTTCTGATACCTATCTGTGAGCAATTTCAGTGCCACTGAATAATTTTGACCATCCATCGGTAGCTGACGTATGAGCGACAGAGCTTCACCTGACAGCGATGCTCGCAAATAAAAATGCTTCTCCGAATCTGAAATGTCCCGTGAATGGACCAAGGATTGAAAGAGATCAAAAAATGACATCCACTCCATTGGCCTGCCGCTAAACTTAGGCAGTTCAATGGAAGGCAACTTTGCCATTACCTGGCTATGATGAGGTATCCTAGGCTCGTCTGCGGACCCCCTGCCCTCCGATGCCTGCTCCAACTTGACAAGTAACTTATTGATTTCACTGAACTGTGCGTGAATTTGTTCCATTTCTCCCTCAGGAATCTCCTCTGACGAAAGACCAAGCAACGCTTCATATGCTAGTACGAACTGATTATAATATGAACCGAAATTACGTTTAGCTACTGCCACCGCTGATGTACCTTGGGCTTCGCTTATTGTACTAGCAAAATCTGTCAGCATGCGATATTTCGACATAAATTGAATCTTGGCATGAATTTTAGGAGGCATATTGACTTAAATGAATGAACTACTTGATGTATTTAAATCAAGTAAATAACCTCTTAATTCAATGACGAACGATAAATGCTTAAACTGAATAACAATAGTCACACCCTGTGAGCTACACTTATATTAAACTACCTACCTAAAGTTACCTTTAACAACAATCGACGCGCACAACAATAAATCTCACTGTTTGATCAAATTAAACACAACTGTATTTAAACTTAAACCTCACTAAAACAACATTCGCTTACTTATGCCGTAATGTTTATCTGATAACGTGATAAGATTATTGATTACAGATAACGATTGTTGATTATGTTGATAAATAAATGACATTTGCCACAAATGAACGAATGAATGAGTCAGTTATGCGCTCATCTGACCATAGATAATGCAACTCGCAAGTTGTCCGAATTGATCGGAGTGAAGTCAATGACAATTTATAAAAAACACTTAAAGTCTTTGAATGAATGAATGAGAATGTGATTGACTTGCCGAACGCCGAATTCCTTTGTTCGCTATGTCCACGGTCCACGGGTGATGCAACAAGATGGCGGCGGAATTTCTTCCAATGAATATTTCGAGTGTCAATACCTATTGCACTATTTAAACCGCACTTTCACTCACTGCGAAAATGACTTAACGCGCACTGAATTTAATGTCTTAATATTAATTAATATGATGATAATAATAATATGATGTGAAGTATGCGCGCGCGGCGCCCGCCGTGCCGAGATGATAATGAAGTACACGCGCCCTGCGACGTACGTTATCGTGCTGATTTTTTCTAACGTTCTTCTAACGTTCTGCTCCCTCTCATGGGTTCCACCAAAAATGTTGGCAATTCTCGCCCTGAGAACTGCCGGTGGGTTGATTTTGATTAGATGTGCGTGCGCACCCTGCGTCGCTTATACTTAGACCAAACCGCTGGCCTCGCGGGTTCGATGTGCAGGCCGCGCCTTGGTCGTCGCTGATGATGCCGATGTGAAGGCAGACCCTCTCCCGAGCCCCTGGGATCGGTCTGGACAGCTGCCGCCTCCTGTAGCTAGCTGCCGCCGGTGTCGTGTGAAGGGTTGAGGTTATGACGATGAAATCAAACTGCGATTACGTTCACCACTATATTTCGCGTTACTGATACCGGACAACTGTTTATATCTATAAATATGATTCAGATGATCTTAGATTACTTAATGACACGATTTGACACTGAGAGCTCCGCTCTGACCCCGAGATCGCTATAGACATCCACCGCCTCTCAGTGCTTTTGAATGACTCCCCGGTCGAATGAGTGACCGGTCCATTGACATACATAGGCTGTCAAAAACAATAAAAATGATTTAAGGGTCCATCACACATTCCCGTAAAGTGCCTTCTACACGACCCGACCTACGATGTTACGTTTTGCGTAAACAACCAAAATACATATAATAAATAAGTATGTCAAATTTCAAGTCAGTCGGACCGCTGGAAGTGGGTCAAATTTAGCTTCCACGATTTGATTCAAACAAATAAACAAAAAAAAACCGGCCACTTGCGAGTCGGGCTCGCGCACCGGGAGTATTTTTATTATATAATCTAACTAAAATTTTATGCTTTTCACAATTTTTCCTTTATCTGTGCTATAAGACGTTGTTTCGTACCAAATTTCAAGATCCTGATTTCACGGGAAGTACCCTGTTCGTTTTGATTCCCTTGCGAGTGTCGAAAATTTGCAGCATAAACGGCTGTATATTTTGATTGCGTTGGCTTAGAAGTTTGTTTTTTTTCACAGCTCCAAGGGACAGTAGACTTGAGTATTTGATAGGAATTTCAGCTTGATACCTCCACGCGTTCCTGAGAAAAAGGGTCTTGACAGAGAGACAGAAGTGATCCTATAAGGGTTCCGTTTTTTCCTTTTGAGGTTCGGAACCCTAAAAACAGGACAAGCTAGAGAAAAGCTTGTAAAAAGGTGTTTCCATACAAATTGCCGTAACCGCTAATCTAGGTTAAACGGGCATCTATCAGGGCAAGCGTGATCTATCTTAGTTCACATGTTCACTCAGCTTACCAGTAGGCGTGATTGTGGTCAAATCAATTTGCTATATTATAAGAAAAAACGAAAAACCTATAGGGTACTTTCGGTTGTTCTGGAAACTTGAAATTTGGTATAAAGGTAGTTTTATAGTGCATCTAATAATAAAAGTCTGAAAAAAACTGTTTTTTTTGTCTGTGTACTTTCCATCTAAAATGATCCCACACTGAGTATATTTTGCTTAGGAAATGGGGTCTGCTAACGGAACCCTCTGCATGCCAGTCCGACTCGCACTTAGCCGGTTTCTTAATTTTAAAGTCTCGTACCTAAGAAAGAAAACTAGAACGCTAGTAGAATTACTTTGCTGGTGTTGGCTACTTGTCATACGAAGACCCTTTTTAACCCCTGACGCCAAAAAAGGTTGTTATAAATTTGACATCAAGTCTATCTGTCTGTAACATCGTAACTCTCAAACAGAACAGAAACAGAAAGCGAGTTTCCTTGAGGAGTTAGCTTTTTATATATATGACAAATTATGAATTGTAAATATGTTTCACCCAAAATCATTTGTTTTGGGCCTAATATTAAGTTAAGACTTGATTTCGTCAAAATTCATAAATATTGCTTATTTTATTTTGCTCCTAATTTATCACGGACAATATTCCATTTTGGTTTAATTAATTTAAAACAAATACAAATTAAATTTTCAGCACAATTACATTTTGGTTGATATTCATTTTGGTCCGAATTCAAAATGGTCAATTTAAGTGGACGATTTTCCATTTGCACCGAATGACAGTACATCAATGAGGGCTCAGGTCCGTACTCTAAAATGGCTTAAAACAATTTGAGAGAGAGAGAGAGAGAGAGAGAAATATTTATTTACAAATATTCGATATACAGGAAAATACATAAGGAGGAAATAATAAATTATAAAACATGAAATAAGTAATATAAATTTATTTTTCAGTTAAGACTTAAATTTGCTACCGTCGTTCGGAAGTTATGCGTGTACATACATTTCGGCGAAACATATCTTTTGTTCCGTTTATGGTATAAAGTTTAAGTGACAAATTTGAAACAAGAAAGAAATTACAAAGAATTGGGTAACTGATAACTATCTTAGCAGACGAAGCATTGGCCTCCCACTATGTGGACTGAATATCGTGAGAGATGCATGCAAATGGCGAGTTGTCGTTCATTGCGACGTTCTAAGGGGGAGTCCTTTGATCAGCAATGGACGTCTACCGGCCGATGATGATGATGATGCTGATGATGTTAACTCTCTTTATAATTTGTCAACATAAAAGGTACATTGTGATGAAGCTTTTGCTTCGCTCTAATCCACAAACTTGCTCTCGAGGCTGCGTTAGAGCAAATTGCATGCTAACAATGTTGTTCCCACTTTACTCCCTAAAATAATTCAGAAACTATTCGGTGTTATGGTCTAGTGGTGAGCGCGGTTTGCGCTAGTATCCGCTGATATTGTTCAGAGAAAAAAGCAGCAGTATTAAAACGAGAAATAATCCCAGCAGTTTCAGAAGGAAATTTCGAGATTGTTTCTGCGTTTATTTTGCATGAATTTTTATTCGGTTCGTGTTTAGATTGTACCACTGTATCAGCCCTTATATTTTTATTATACAAGATTTTATTTAACTTCGTCACGTAATGTCGTTTGTTAGCTTCAAATTTATCAAGCTCTATCTGATGACTGTTACGCCGCAAAAATACCTCCTTTTTTAACGAAACAAGTTTTCTACCGACCAACTCATATCTGCCATTTTCAATCAGTCTATTGTCATAACGTCCTTCAGGTTATTTCATTTCCAATATCAGTGAACTATCCTACCACCCCAAAGATAAGGGGTTTATAAGAGAAAAATAATATGTTGAAGGGAAAACAGGTTTTACGGTAAATTATAATGCGTGCACGATAATAGCCTGCCAGAAAACGGAAATTTGAGCAACGTTTTTTGATGTCTTTTAGGTAGGTATTTATTTGGTTGACAATTTAACATTTATTACCAGTTTTAGTTCTTAAAAGCACGTGTGTAGGTCTACTTTAAGTTTGCTCTTAATCCATATCCATACTAATATTATAAATGCGAAAGTAACTCTGTCTGTCTGTCTGTCTGTCTGTCTGTCTGTCTGTTACGCTTTCACGCCTAAACCGCTGAACCGATTTTGATGAAATTTGGTACAGAGATAGAATAAACCTTGGGAAAGAACATAGGCTATCTTTTATCGCGAAAAGGAGGCTTTAAGGGGTTGAAATAGGGGATGAAAGTTAATAAGGTGGAAGTTCGTCGCTGTCGAAGATAAAACCATGAAACTTGGCATTTAGGCACTTAATAAGAATACTTAATATTATAAATGCGAAAGTAACTCTGTCTGTCTGTCTGTTACGCTTTCACGCCTAAACCGCTGAACCGATTTTGATGAAATTTAGTACAGAGATAGAATAGACCTTAGGAAAGACTATAGGCTATCTTTTATCGCGAAAAGGAGGCTTTAAGGGGTTGAAATAGGGGATGCAAGTTAATAAGGTGGAAGTTCGTCGCTGTCGAAGATAAAACCATGAAACTTGGCATTTAGGCACTTAATAAGAAATAAATCGATATTTGTTTGAGCTTTTTTGAAAATTCGACCTGCGAGGGGGTGAAATAGGAAATGAAAATTTATATGGAAGGTCGTCATTATCGATGATAAACTTGCCATTTCGGCACGTGATAAGAGATAAATAGATATTTATTCGCGCGTTTTTTAAAACTTTCCTGTGAGGGGTGAAATAGGGATAAAAGTTTATATGAAAGATCGTCATTGTCGAAGATAAATCGATGGTTCTTTATGAAACTTGGCATTTGGGCACTGATAGCGATAAATAGATATTTGTTCAAAAAATTTTTACCTGCGAGAGGTGATGTTAGTAGAGGAGATCATGCAGTGTTAGCAGAGCCTTCTAAGCTCAAGCAAAATGTTCGCAATGTGGGGTCATTTTAGATGGCTTATTGACATAGACAGTCAGACATGAAAAATTATAATTTTCAGATTTTTCTTATTTACAATACCTACAATACAAAGACTCTTTATTGTACACCAGACATAGTAAGCGATACAGAAAACAATACACAGAAAAAAATACAATTATTACAATTATTTTTCTGGAAGTACCCTATAACTTTTTCTGTTAAGGCGATTTACATGGTATTTTTAATGACTGTAGTTTTTGATTGCCTTGACTTAGAAGTTTGATTTTTCACAGCTTTCGGGACTATTGACCTGAGTTTACG
>NC_133476.1:4271766-4312308 GCF_025370935.1 Choristoneura fumiferana | reverse complement strand
GCAGAAAACAGCTAACAAACGGTTCCAACAATGATCCAGCAACTTCATACATCTTCATACAACTTTTATATCAAATTGACATATTATTTCCTTTAACCAAACAGGAATCCCGGTATGGTGCAGGAAATGATTCCATTTGTATCCGACACAAGCAAAAATAACTCCTAAATCCAAAACTACAAAAGTCAATAAACGTAACAATACCATGGTCAAGTTATATAGGAAAATAATTCCGTTTACATCTAAGATAGGGTAAAACAAGCTTTGAACAGTTGTTAAGGTGGACCAAATGTATTATTAAAATGTATGTGTACGTCGTGAATATTGAAAAGATGTCAAAACGCTGACAGATCAAAGAGCCGCAGGGAGGGGGACTCATTTACATAGAAATAGGTTTTATTCTGTTTCTTATCGCGTGGACACTTAATATGGGATATATTGTAAATTAAGTTAGTTTTTTATTAATGATAATAGGGTTGTTGTCAGCACGCAACGTTGTTATGATAGTATGCAATTCCAGAGTTATAGTTTTTGTTAAATTAGTGTCTCCTAAGACTTTTTTCAGCTGTGTTCAACCAGAGATGTGCGAGTACTGTTGCGTTTGAAATTCCTACATAAATCTGATTTCATTTCAAAGCAGAAAAAACTTTTTCACTCTTTTACACTCTTCACAGAAAATGAACATGGACAAGACGACCGTCATGTCTAATGCTATGTTGTCACATCCCGTAATAGTCGGAGGGTCTGCGCTGGAATTGTTGACGACTATGTGATACCTGGACAAACGTCCAGTTAGCTAGGTCAACTTCGAGAAAGCAGATCATCGTACGAATCCAACTCGGCTGGCAGGTCGGAACCACGAACGTTTGTGGTAAAAGGTTGTCGTGTCGGTAGAAAAGATGCAATGCACTATTTACAATTTATTTACAATTAGATATATATACAAGCAATAAAATATTTAACACAAATTTGTATGAGGTTTTTCTCTTGCTAGGCGATCGGACAGCTCTGTTGATTTTCGGTTGCCGCACAACCGTCTGCTGCATCGCGCAGGCGCGCGGACTTAGGTAGTGGCGGTCGAGCAGGCCGCCACATGTTCCCCCTGGCCAGACCGTAACTACGGTCGAAGTCTGCTGGGGAACCTCACGAGCCTTCCGCTTCTTGTCCGCGTCTCTGAATCTGCGTTACTATTACTATCTATAGTGTCAGGCAGTTTAGGCGACACTTCACGCATAATGTAAGCAGGCTTGAGTCTATCGACGGTCACGTTGTTGATCTTGCCCTTGATGTCGATAGAGTAGTACTTAGGCTGTCGTTTGACGACTCTGTACGGGCCTTCGTAAGGTGGTTCTAGTGATCTGCGGACGCGATCGACTCGGAGAAAAACATGGGAACAGGTCTCTAATCCTCGTGGGATGTAGAATGGTGAAGATGAGGTATGCCACGATGCAGGTCTTGGGGTAAGTTTTGCCATGTGCGAGCGTAGGCGTGTGGCGTATTCTGTAATATCTGCCACTTTGTAGTCAGGTAAAGGTGAGAGGAACTGGCCGGGTAAACGAAGCGTCTCGCCATAGACGAGCTCTGCCGGGGTAGCTTGTAAGTCTTCCTTAACGGCGCTCCGAATACCAAGCAGGATGAGGGGGAGAGCTTCAGTCCACGTGGATGATGAGGAATGGCACATGATGGCAGATTTGAGCTGGCGATGGAGTCTCTCTATGATGCCGTTGGCAGCAGGATGATAAGCAGTGGTGCAGAGGTGGTGTGCACCGACCATCGTGGTCAGAGCCTTGAAGAGCTGACTCTCGAACTGGCGGCCACGGTCTGTAGTCACGCGTAGAGGACATCCGAATCTGGCAAACCAGCCAGACACAAGAGCAGAAGCGCAGGTTTCAGCAGTGATATCTCTGAGTGGAAACACCTCAGGCCATCGTGTGAATCTATCGATGACGGTGAGGCAATATCTGTAATCAGAAGATGGGGTTAAGGGTCCTACGAGGTCGAGATGGATATGAGCGAACCTCGAGGATGGAGTGGTGAAAGTGGAAAGTGGTGAAATGGTATGACGAGTGATTTTGCTCTGTTGACATTTCAAACAGTGTTTAGCCCACTCTCTACAGTCTCGGCGAATCCCTGGCCAAACAAATCTTTCTGAGACCAGTCGCGCGGTAGCTGTGCATCCTGGATGATGAAGTTGGTGAAGCTGGTCGAAAACTTGCTTCCGGAATTCTGGAGTGACATAAGGACGAGGTTGTCCAGTAGAAGTATCGCAAAAGATAGATATGGTAGAGTCAAGCGTAGGCATCTTGTTTAGCTTGAGTGAGGAGCCGTGGAGGATCAGGTCTTGCAGCTCTGGATCAGCTTCCTGAGATTGTGCAAGGGCCTGGTAGTCAAAAGGAACGGCAATTTCCTCGATGCGAGACAAGGCGTCAGCGACAACGTTGAGAGTTCCAGGTAAGTACCTTAGGTCCGTAGTAAATTGCGAGATAAAGTCAAGGTATCTGAATTGCCTTGGTGAACATTTATCTCGGTTGGTGGAGAAAGCGAAGGTAAGTGGTTTGTGGTCAGTATACACTATAAAGTCTCTGGCTTCGACCATATGCCTGAAGTACCTGATGGCCTCGTACACTGCTAGGAGTTCTCGGTCGTACGGGCTGTACTTCTTCTGTGGCTTGGTAAGTTTGTGTGAGTAGAATGCCAAAGGTTGCCAGGTGTTGTCAACGGATTGCTGAAGAACGGCGCCGAGAGAAGTGTCAGATGCGTCGGTGAAGATGGCGAGCTGAGCAGAAGGATCCGGGTGAGCCAAGAGTGTTGCTTTAGACAGTGATGATTTGCAGTCTTCAAAGGCTTGAAGCAGTTCTGAAGTCATGCTGACTGGGTGAGATCCTTTGATCTTCGGTCCTGACAAACAAGAGTGAAGCGGTGCCTGTACTTGGGCAGCGTTTGGTATGAAGCGACGGTAGAAATTGATCATACCAAGGAATCGTCTGAGCTCCTTGACGGTTTTCGGAACGGCGTAGTCCTTGATGGCTTGCACTTTAGATTCCAAAGGCTTGGTTCCTGAAGCTGTCACACGGTAGCCCAGAAAGGTGACTTCCGGTTGGCCAAACAAACACTTGGAGGTGTTGATCCATACGCCGTACTGCGTCAAACGCTCAAACAGCTGGCGAAGGTGGGCTTTATGCTGTTCCAGGGACGAGGAAAAAACCAAGATATCATCCAGGTAGCCGTAGCAGAAATCCAGACCGAGCAAAACCTCATCAATGAACCTCTGAAAGGTCTGCGCCGCGTTCCTTAATCCGAACGTCATAAACGGGAACTCGAACAATCCGAACGGTGTAATTATCGCAGTCTTGGGGATGTCTTCAGGGTTAACAGCTATCTGGTTGTATGCCTTGACCAGGTCAATGGTTGAAAAGATGGTGCAACCTGAGAGTTGGTAGGAGAAGTCGTGAATATGACGAATGGGGTAGCGATCAGGAATGGTTCTGGCGTTGAGGGCTCTGTAATCACCGCAAGGTCTCCAGGAGTCGTCCTTCTTCTTCACCAGGTGGAGAGCACTAGCCCATGGACTCTCTGATCGTCGAGCTATACCAGATGCTAGCATATCCTCAAACTCTTTCCTAGCGGCTTGCATACGCATAGGGTCAAGGCGGCGAGGCTTGCAGGATACTGGTGGTCCAGGTGTGGTCTTGATGAAGTGCAGAGTATTGTGCTTCGATGGAGAGTGTCTACCAGGTGGTCTGGTAAGCGCAGGGTACTCACGTAAGATGTCATCGAATTCAGTTTCACCTGTGACGATTTTGACAGAATCTATATTTTCCGACGACATATAGCGTACCGCGTCTACTGACGATTTGGTAAGATTATCAAGTAGACGATGGTTCTTGCAGTCAACAAGTAGGTCGTAAAAAGCTAGAAAATCGACTCCTATTATGGGTTTTGACACGTCGGCAATGGTGAATCTCCACGTAAATGCTCTACGTAATCCTAAGTTGACTGTTATTGTTGTCTGTCCGTAAGTATGGATGACGGTATTGTTAGCAGCAACAAGGTCAAACTTGGATCGGTGACAGGGCGTCTTGATAGCTGATCGAGGGAAAACGCATAAATCCGAACCTGTGTCTACGAGGTATCTTATTTTGCTGTGAAGATCGGTTATAAAAAGACGGCCAGACGGTGAGGGGCAGTCGTTGGCCGCTATTTCCGACCGCCCGGGAAGTTTTCCGCGTTGTAGTTGCACGGCTGTCTGCATTTGCGCGCTTTTTCATTAAAGTTGTAGTGGTAGAAGCAATGCGGGTGATTAGGCGGCGGCTGGGGCATCCTCGAACGGGAGCGGCTGCTGTACCTTCTTGACGACGACGCCGAGCGTGAGCGAGAGTGTGTGCGTCCTCTTCGGTAGTTACTCGTCAACAAAGCAACTTGCCTGGTAAGTTCACTGACTTGCTGCATCAAGGCATCAGAAGGCGAGGCGGACGCGAAGGAAACTTGTGGTACTGGTGCGTAGTTGACAGCGGAGCCTGAGGTAGTTGCCACATGGGGAGTCTGGGGAGCAAGCTCAAACACCCTATCGGCTAAATCCGCAAGTTTCTCTAGAGGTTGGTCCGACTGCGACGCAAGTATAGTTTGCACATTATGCGGCAAACGGTCGATCCATATTGTCTTGAGTAGATCGGACGTCGCAGCGGTACCGGCTAAGTTTTGTAAATGCCGTAGAAATTGCGACGGGCTGCGGTCGCCAAGCTCTTCATGAACGAGGAGTTGCCGGGTACGTTTTTCCTGAGACGCCGAGAGGCGTTTAATTAATTCAGTTTTAATTTTTATGTACTTATCGGCAGCGGGAGGGTTAGTTATAATATCCTTTACTTCGAGTGCATAACGCGCCTCTAGCTGGCCGGCGACGTAATAGAATTTCGTTTCGTCAACCGTTATTTTCGATAGTTGGAATTGCGCCTCTATCTGCGCGAACCAAAGCGCCGGCTCGTCCGCGTTGAACGGCGGCACGCGGACACCAACACGACATACCTGCCCATCGGCTGTGGAGGCATCAGCGAAGTCTTCGTGTAAATTTTCTCGCGACATTTTAGTTCTTTTTCAGTCGGCGGTCACCACTGTGGTAAAAGGTTGTCGTGTCGGTAGAAAAGATGCAATGCACTATTTACAATTTATTTACAATTAGATATATGTACAAGCAATAAAATATTTAACACAAATTTGTATGAGGTTTTTCTCTTGCTAGGCGATCGGACAGCTCTGTTGATTTTCGGTTGCCGCACAACCGTCCGCTGCATCGCGCAGGCGCGCGGACTTAGGTACTTCTTTCGAGCAGGCCGCAGTGTAACTAAGTTTTTTTGTGTTCGAAACGATCTGCTGTGCGTGAACGTCCCTTGACAAGTCAAAACTCAATTGGTGAGGTGCTCTGGGTTTATCTACTCGATGAATGAAACATATTCGGTAGAACTAGGTTAAACATGAAAGATTAATCTACTGCACTTCTTGCAGACTGATATGGAATAAGTTAATTTAAGTGAAAACAATTGTAGAGCACTCCAATAAGTGGATACGACCTGTTTTGATCTATCACGTTGATGTGAAACGCAAGCACTCTAGTTGGTGTGGCCTATGCCTTTCCTTTCGGTTACATATGTAATGATATGTCTACAATAGTCTCGGTTCATTTTGAGAATAGCAAACCTTTCTGAGATTTTCTTAATCCTTGAATACCATTCTTCATAGTCATGCTGTAGCCAGGTTTGTTTTATATTTATCAGGCTCTGCTTGTTGTCACCTGACTGGAAGCCCAGGCACCCAATTCCCACCAGGGTCAGTGCAAGGGCGTACCAAGAGTCTGCTTGTCACATCAGGTAGCTTTTCAGAAGCGATAACGCCCTGCGACACCACTTTGCTCCCTAAGCCACTTATTTGTTTTTCGATCCCTCAGCGTTATTCCCACCAGCTTCCTCATAGTCATAGTATTAGATTTAAAATTTACGAAGTATTGATGGGATTATAAAGAATTCCACAACAAAGTAGACAAAAAACATTCAACTTGGAAAACCTTCTCGTCGTTTATATAAACCTTTTAAACCCATGCTATAATGAACAATTTATGTATGAACTTAGTAAATTAATAAAGTATGAACTTAATAGAATAGTTAGTGAAATCCCAGACGGAGAAACGCAAATAAAATCTCAAACTTATCCTTTTAGATCAAAAACACATTCAACTCCCAGTTGCGTTGTGTAAGTTAAATTGCCTTCGATATTGCATTTTAGTGACAGGCAAGGAATTTTAAATTAGTTTTGAAAAATATTTATTTGTTTTTCCGTCATTTATTTGTGTATTTACCAATAACTTACTATTTATTCCTAGGCAGATTGATGTAAATTGTATTAGTTAAGGGAACCAAATTAGAAATTAATAATTGTAACGATAGTTGGCTTGGCGACCACGCCGTGGTCTGGAGTTTGTTATTCTTTTTTTCATTTCCTTTTAGGGTTTCGTAGTCAACTAGGAACCCTTATAGTTTCGCCATGTCTGTCCGTCTGTCTGTAAGTCTGTCCGCAGCTAAGCTCAGAGACTGTTAGTACTAGAAAGCGGTAATTTGGCATGAATAATGATTGGTTTTTCGGAGTTTTTTTGTATTTTTATTTCAACTCTTAATTCGTTACTTTAAAAAAATACAAAAAGACTCCAAGAATTCAATCATAATTTTATTGCTTAGTAGCGACATCTCTTGTCTGGGTGAGCGGTTAGTTCCGAAAGAGTGTGACGTCTGTCGACGAAACATAGATGTCGCTAGTGCTGCTGCTTAATTAGCATAGTAGAAATAAGCAACCTGAGATATGTATGCATAGGAAAAATTCGTGTCTAGATTCCTGTCCAGCAGTGGTGTAGGGGTTATAGCACGCAGCACGGATTGCTGAGGACCTGGGTTCGATTCCCAGTGCTGGTCTCTTTTTCTGGTTTTTCTGTGCATCAATGTCTCAGTTTGTATTTTCGATTTGGCATGAATAATCAGTCACGCCGACAAAGTGGTAAAATAAAATATATAATATTAAGGTACCTCCCATAGACGTCAAGTGGCGGTGATTTTTTTTTTCTCGACTAACCCTATAGTGTGGGGTATCGTTGGATAGGCCTTTTAAAACCATTGGGGGGTTGTTAATTTTTTTATTCAGTGATCTGTTTCTGAAACATTCTACTTTAAAGTGCAAATTTTCATTAAAATCGAGCGTAGAATGGCCCTTAACGAGATAGACGGATGTCCTAGTTAAAGCCGTACGTTCACGTTAGATACAGGTCGCTTCCAACCAAACCAACTGGTGGTATATGGGGGAGGCCTAACTTTGTATAGCAGTGGACGTCCTATGGCTGATAATTATGATGATGATGATGATATTATTAATATAAGAGACTTACCTGAGAGTGGAAAAATAGCCCTCAAGTCTGATAGGAATTGTTATGGCAATGAAATTGAATACGTAATTGATCCTGCTTATGCTATGCAGAAATGAATTTTATGTCTAACATTCTCAATAAGCTGCTATTCTGCGATGGGGAGGCAATATCTTTTATTTTAATATTCAATTTCTGTTTTGTTGTTTTCTTCTCGCTATACAGCAATATACGAATCAGAAATGTTTCCAGTTGTAACCATATACTTGAAAAGTATAATATTATAAATGTAAACATTTATAATTCCACTAGTGTTTACCGTGTTTAGTGTTTCCCATGTGGTGTCGGGTTAGAATTGCACCTCTCCATTTCTTCCGTGGATGTCGAAAGAGGCGACAAAGGATATAGGTTAAGGTATACCGTGGGCGACAGGCTAGCAACGTGTCACTATTGTACCGTTTTTGTCAAACTTAAAACCTAAAATTGCTAAAAGTGGCTCCGAAGCCTTACGTTTTGTGTGCTCTGCCTACCCCATTTGGAAATACAGGCGTGATGTTTGTGTGTGTGTGTGTGTGTGTGTGTGTGTTTACCCGCGGCTTTGCATGCATAAATCATTAGATACTTACAGCAGTTGAATTGAAATTCCGGGATTTAACAAAATCTTGAACATGAAACTACCGTGAGACTCACTCATATTAAATGATATTGTAATGGGATAACTCACGTCTTAAATCGAGTTTAGTTCGAAATGTTTCGGGCTATTTCGCCCTTCTTCCTAGAAGCAACGTGACTCGGCGGCTGCGAGTGATAGTGCGCGTTGCGGAGTCCTCGCAGTCTCCAGACCAGTCTCTTCATGTTGTGGCTCACTTTCTTGTGCTGCTTGCTGGGTGAGCAGCACTGTGTCTGTTCAACTGCCGTCTCTTCTAACCTATTCACTCTTGCCTTTCTGCTCTTCAAGGGTAGAGTGAAAAGGCTTTTTCATCACACTTGCTCGTAAACAGTGTCGTAAAATGCAGGCTACCTTGGTTGCAACCCCCCAATTAAAACCCTCGACCTTAATGTGCTTGTCATGAAACCCTTGGTCGGTAAATGAGTCATTGCCCGTACACATTTTCTTGTCATGAAGCCCAACAACGGTAAATGAGTCAGTGCCCGTACTAATGGTGCTGCGCGCGCTGCTGCAGGACCACATGCACACGCACGCTGCGGCGCGTGCTGAGGAAGGGGGAGGGCGGCGCTGCCAAGAGCACAGCCTAAAGTATCGCCAATATTTGAAAGAAATATATTTTTTCTTTTACAAATATAAAAATTTACTCGCAAATGTGATGAAAAACATTGTATGTCGCACAGGCGGTACTAGAATTACGAACATCGACTCATTAAAGCCCTCAGTCTTCGACTTCGGGCTTCTAATAGACTCTCGTTCGTAATTCCTTATTTACCGCCCTTAAGACACAATGTACTATTACTGCACCAGTGAGATACACCTTTGGCCTCATCTGCACTTAAGATCAGGTGAGATAGGGGTCAATCACGGTCAGTTATATGTTAAAAAAAAAAACTTATCACGTACGCACCAAACATACTGACATCAAACACCATTTCATACAAGACACACTGGCACACCACGATCTTCATCTTAAATACATTCACACGAATGATATACTGGTTTGATCGCCGATATTCTCACTAAACCTTTGGCTAAGCTCAAGCACTGCAAGTGCGAAAATCATTTAGGTTAAGTTAGATTAGGTGTTCATAGTAAACATAAAATACACATCAGGAATAAGTTGGATGTATAATGCATACGGCCAAAGACAGAGAAAGGTGGAAAGAATGGACGAGGCTTTTACCCATAAGGGGGCCACATGACAAAAAAGGTATATAGGAACTGTTAAGTGGAAGATAAAGCTGAAATAATAATAATAATAATAAAGGTGTTCATACTAGGTTTACTGTTTTAGGTGTGTTTTATGTTTAATATATATGTTGTTTCTTTGACGAGTCATACAGTGATGTTATTGTTTTCAAGTATTATAAATGGACTTGTTTTTTAGCGAAGCATTTAACCCCTTTTCCGCTATACGGGTATTTTTGTTACACCGTGCTATATCTAACAGTATTGTTATATTAACAAGCAAATATTGCTCCAACCACGTTCGAGTCTCATCAAGTATGCATCCACTTCTCAATGCATAAGCATGCCCAGTTGATCACAGATACTGGGTTATGCCAAGTTATGCTTAAATCAAGCGTCAAATCGACGTGCGTCTGCTCGGGGAATTAGTTGATTGACTTTAAGGAGTAGGTAAGCCATGTTCAAGGCAACTGATTGTGACTTGTTTAATGTTTGGATATAATGAGGGCTACTTGACAGGCGATTTTTTTTTTATACAGTATAGGCTTGCGTTTGGCCACAATCACGCCTGATGGAAAGCGAAGATGAGGCCTACGATGGAGCACGCTTGCCTAGTAAATGCTCATTCACCCTAAACTTGAAGGCGGCCAAATTGTAGTGTTCAGGAAACACAGTCGCAGGCAGGGAATTCCACTCTTTTGCTGTGCGGTTGATGAAGGAAGAGCGAAAACTTCTAGGGGGGCTAAATAACAACCGCTGGGCTTAGTCATGAAATTTGGTATGTAGGTAGCTGGATCTCTGGAATAACACATAGGCTACTTTTTATCCCGATGTTCCCACGGGATAGGGATAAAATCTCGAACTAATAACCGCTGGGCTTATTCATGAATTTTGGTATTCAAATTATGACGACCAGATGGTTAGAGAACCTGACTACGAAGCCTGAGTTCCCGTTTTCGGTCCCCGGCCGGAGCAGATATATGTATGAATAATACGAATGTTTCTTCTCGGTGTTAGTTGTTTAATAAGTATTTAATTATGGTATTTATCTATTTAAGTATGTTTATCCGTTGCCTAGTACCCATAGTACTAGCTTTGCTTAGTTTGGGACTAGATCAATTGGTGTCAAGTGTCCCATTATATTTATTCATTTTATATTTTGAACCGAACTCTTCAGGCAGTGTCCGATTGGGGCGAAGCCAATTTAGTCGGTTTTAATGCCTCTAAAACCCAGGCGTGTTTATTTTCGGCAAAACGTAGTGCATTTAATCTAACTCCAACCTTTCGAGGTCTGCCTGTTCCAATATCTGACCACCTTCAGCTCCTTGGTTTAGAACTCTCAGCTAAACTGAACTTTGGGAGTTACATCGAATCCTTGGCAAAAACCGCTGCGAAAAAGTTTGGTATCCTATCCAAGGTTAGGCGATACTTCACTACGGACCAGCTCATTGGTCTTTACCGAGCCCAAGTCCGATCCTGCATGGAGTATTGCTGCCACCTTTGGGACGGTTCTGCTGAATATCAGCTAGCTGCTTTGGATTCAGTAGAACAGCGAGCGAAGAGGCTCATCGGCGTCACCTGCGATGCGGATTTTTGTCGTCAGAGCCTTCGTCATCGCAGAAAAGTGGCTTCCCTGTCGGTATTTTACAGGCTACATTTCGTAGAATGTGCTTCGGAATTGCACGACCTTATCCCACCTGCTCCTTTCTTCCACAGGTCGACCAGAAGTAGGCGGGGTCTCCATCCTTACGTTGTCAGTATTCCAAAAATCCGCACAAAGCGTTTTCGCTCTTCCTTCATCAACCGCACAGCAAAAGAGTGGAATTCCCTGCCTGCGACTGTCTGCTTTTTTCTTTTGTATCTCTGTGTCCAAATATGTTTGTGACAGTCAAGCAATTCTAAAAATAAAATGTCTTTTAAATTTTTGTTTCAATATCGATTGCGAAAACATGGCCACACATTTATTAAAGCTTAAACAGATTTTCTCAAAATTGGTGAAAAATTAATTGTTATGAGCGCTTTTTTTGTCAGTGTAAACGACTCGATAGCACATTACCTACAGTCCACTGCCGTCTGACTAGACGCTGCTGATTCCATTATAGATGCGAGTACCCTATTGTTGACAATACCTTTTTTATCTCGTCTACAATACAATCAATACAATAACTCTTTATTGCACACCAATACAGTAAACAGTACAGAGAAAACAAGTATATACATAGAGATTTTCTAAGGTAAGCAATAGGCGGCCTTATCGCTTCAGAGCGATCTCTTCCAGGCAACCTTTACAATGGACAGAAATAAGAATACATTTTAGCAGGTGGTGCAATTTACAGTAGATCAGAGCTGTATCAAGAATACATAAAACTAACACATACAATACACATACACAACAAATCTAAACAGATAGATAGGTAGATGGATACCATAACAACACATAAATAAGCTAACTATAACATTTATACGCAAGATGACAGGTAGTGCTCCCTAAGCATAGACCTAAGATAGGCAAGGACTTTGCGCGCCTCAAGTCTATCGGTAGGAGTTCCACAACGAGTGGCCTGGACAGTGTAAGAATAAACATAGAATTTAGAGTTTGAAAGTGGGACAGTAAGGAGGAAGTTCTGAGAGCAACGAACAGAAGTAACATAGCTAAATCGCTCTTTGAGGTAGCAAGGAGTTGCAGGGTTAAAGAGAATGCCGTAGAGAAGATGGAGAATGTGAGAGTTTCGGCGAAAGCGGATGGGGAGCCACCTGAGCTGTGATCGGAAATTAGAAACATGATCATATTTACGTAGGCCAAATATGAACCGAATGCACAGATTTTGAATTCGCTCAAGTTTATTCAAGTGCTCTTCTAAAAGATCGGGATAACAAATGTCAGCATAATCGAAAATAGGGTGCAGTAAAGTCTGTGCAAGCGCAACCTTGGTAGCAAATGGAAGGAAATTCTGAAGGCGTCTTAGGGATCCCATCGCAGCAAACACCTTCCTGCTAATCTCACATACATATGGAGTCCATGACAGAGTGCGGTCCAAGATAACACCCAGATTTTTTACCTGATCGGCAATGGTATCAGAACTCCGTCGAAAAATACAGATGGCAAAGATACAAAGTCAACCCTTGGATAAGTTTCGAGCTGCCAACAATAATGACTTGGGTCTTTGTCGGGTTAACCTTTAGCCATATCGTTGGCTCCACCTTAAAATCTTTGTCAAATCCAGGTTAATGGATTCGATAACCGACGGAAGGTCAGCAAGCATGCCTTGGGATAAATTTGTAGGTCATCAGCATAAAGGTGATACGAAGAATGAAGATTATGAGAAATAGATCTATGAAGATAGAGAAAGTAATGGAGAACACTCCACCTTGAGTTACACCAGCGAGCGTGTTGCACCATGAAGATCGTGAAGCATCACCTTTATTCTTTGCCGACGACCCACTAAATAACTACGAAACCATTCAATAACCGCAGGAGATATGTTTGAGACGTAAAATACCAAGCATAATGTCGAAGTCAACCATGTTGAACGCATTGCTGAAATCTAATAGGGTTAAAACCGTAAGTTTCCTGTTATCCATGCCTATTCGGATGTCATCAGTGATCTACAGCCGGTTGCCGTCTATGACGCTGCTGATTCCATTATAGATGCGAGTACCCTATTGTTGACAATACCTTTTTTATCTCGTCTATTGTCTGCCAGTAATTTATTTTGGTCTGCAAACTTTTTTTGTTTCGCTTAATTGAACTACAAAAAATAAAAAAGGAGAGTTATTTAAGTTTTAATTGCAATTTCGCAAAGTGTAATATGGGGAGTTTCAACCGCTATCAGTTTTGCTGTCGGATATACCATATTGAAGAAACGACGAGAGACCGTAACCAAGAAATGATGGTGTGCATGCGGTCTAATGAGGGCTATCGCGTATGAATTCGCCGCTAGAGGCGCTAGTGTAGCGTGACTAGCGTGAGCTCTCCGAAATGTCAAATCTCATAGTTTTTGGGTGAGCTAGAGCTTTTCTAAACTAAGATGAATTTCTCTAAGATCCCATCATCAGATCCTGACTTGGTGTCAATGGGACCACCTCGGAAGTATGTCCTTTAGAACTAAAAAATAATTTTAAATTCGGCCCACAATTGGCGGAGTTATTGCGTAACAAACATACAAAAAAAAACATATACATAAAAATAAAAGATGCAAGAGTTCGAGATCTTTTCTTGTTCTTTTTTTTTTACAGCTTATATTTACAGACGTGGCAGAAAAAATATCGTTACACGGCCGCGCAGACGCCGACTGACACATAATACAATTAATATTATTTTGTCTGCCACGGCACGTGTCTGGCACGCTCAATGTCTGTAGGTTTAAACGGACCTTCACACGTAGGTCTAAATATCTTGACCACTTACTTACTCGCTAGATCCTTAGGCCGTCTTGCAGGAAAAAATAAATCTAGATTTAGTAGTTAATCCAGGCTTAAGCAACCATACAATTTGACACTACTAAACTGAACTTAACGCTAACTCGAGATTTATGTGTTTACTGCAAGTGGGTTTGTTCACTAAAATATTTTACAATGTCTTATTCTGACATTGAGAAAATATTTTTATTTCAAGAGGAGGAAAAAGCCCTTGCTTCTTTGGGTGGCAATTCGTCTTTTACTGAGGTTGCTAACAAGCTTGGTATTATCTGGGGTCGTAGTAATGCTACAAAGCAGATTATACGGTTCATTAGGAGAGCTAGCGGCAATCATTGACCCTCTGATTGGATAAAACAATCAAATAATCAGTTTTTTATTCTAAAAGACAACGAAGTCACTAATAGTCACTACATAAAACATGTCTAAGAACCATCGCTATAAAACAGCATTCAAATCGGTCCACCCGTTTAAGAGCTACGGTGCCACAGACAGACAGACAGACACACACACACACACAGACACACCGACATACAGACACACATAGCGGTCAAACTTATAATTCCCCTCTTTTTGTGCCGGGGGTTAAAAATAATATTAAAAATAAATCAAAAACCTACATTTATTTTTTAAATTATAAAAAATCTGACTTAAATGAAACTTAATCAATAACGTTGGCGTTAAGTCAAAACAGTAAATTGAAAATAAAATTTAAAAACTATACTTTTAATTCAACACAAGATAGACGAAAGTCTAAATATAATATTTTATAAACATGAAGTGGGTGGGCTTCGGTAAAAGATAATCGGAAATAACAATTCCAAATAGATGGTAAGATAAACTTTTTCTAATGATGATCTTGGAAATACGAAGCGAATATGTCAGTAACTCCTCGTCAATTTAAATTTCAAATTAACTTAGTAACTATTTTAAAAGGTCGGCGAGAGTTTAATGAATGATATTTATTTTTGTCTCACAATTTTAGAAAATTTTCCATTTATTTAATCTACTTGATGTAACTTTAGTAACTAGTAGGCGGGAGGGCTAGGTGGAGATTCCAAAAGTTCTCGAAACGGAAATAAACTCATTCCGCAGAACTTCGCTTCATGTTTTGTAAAGGCGAAAGTGGAAAGGCTGTTACTAAACCAGTCTTTGGTCTCACCTGCACTTACCATCAGGTGAGATTAGTGGTCAATCTTTAGTAAATTTAAAATAAGCAAGTTAAAATAAGCTGTAGTGCCACCAGAAGTTAATCTCACGCACACAAGAAATGTCATGTAATGACAGCGAAATTTCGACATTCACTCATTCTTTTCATTCATTCTCCTTTTATACTATCAGTTCTTCATGTAGCTGTGTGTGCTACGTGTGTGTAATCATTCACTTCAACTCTCGTGGCACTAGCTATACCTACCTTCCGTTTACAAGACTTATTATAATTAAAAGTAACATTTTACTTACGCAAAATTGTATTTTGTTGAACAAATTTTATAAGTAGATAATAATGTTTTAAAATTTCGTGATATTAACTCTTAACTCATACCACATAGGTATGTAGATATTCTTTACAATGGTTAACTTTGCAGTTATAACTGGTATATAGACAAAAATCTAATGTTCACTTCTCATGCTCACAAAGTTCGTGTTTATGCTAGATCTAGGCGACATAAAATGACTTTTTATGCTCTAGTGCATAAAATAAAATCTTCGTCTAAGACCAGGGTTATCAGGTGTCAACAGCCACAAACAAAGAAATTAATATATATATATATATATTTATTTTAATTTATTTTTATTATAAGACTGTACCTATCTACCTTATTAAGATTTAAGTAGCTTATAAATTTAATTTAATTTAATAGAATATTAATAAAAATATATATATATATATATTTATTGATTGTTTTAATTTTATATAAATAAAAAATTATGAATATATATAGATTTCGTATTTCATACGGAATCCTAAAAGTTTTGGTACATTTTATACCTTAGGCTGGTATTTACTCATAAACTACTAATGATTCTCAAGCAAACTTAGCCGTTATAGTTTTCCTTGAAAGTTTGATATACTTACCATCCTGAATTTTTTCAAATTTTACCATCCACCGGTTTAGATTTTAGAGGGGGGGAGACGCTCGATTTTAATGAAAATTTGCACTTTAAAGTTGAATATTTCGCAAACAAATCACTGAATCGAAAAATCGTCTTACTAAACCCCTAACGGTTTTAAAAGACCTATCCAACGATACCCCACAATATAGGGTTGGATGAGAAAAAAAAATCACTGGAGGTACCCTACCATTTTTTTTTTGTTTTTTTTATTGTACCATTTTGTCCGCATAGATTATATATATATCCGTACAAAATTACAGCTTTCTAACATTGATAGTCCCTGAGCAAAGCCGCGGACGGACGGACAGACAGACAGACATGGCGAAACTATAAGGGTTCCGTTTTAGCCATTTTGGCTCCGGAACCCTAATAGCGTTTAAGTAATTTTCTTTACAGCCAAATAACAAATTTGTTCCGATAATTTGAGCTCAACGAAGCATATCTTAAGGTACCTTTTACATTTCACTTTGATGAAGAATGAATACAACGATCGTTAAAGTTATTTCCGATTCTCAAATACGGGTTCATTTACTTTAAGTGAAGATGAAGGAAAATTTCAAAGCAATCTCCTTCATGGAAATAATGATTAACCCTCTATTAGGGGTTTATAAAACTAGCCATCTTATGTCGTTTAAATAACTGGAAGTTGCTCCAAAAAATAGTTAATAGTAATATTAGGTTTTGCGACTTGGCTCGCTGTCAAACTACACAGGCCAGTCTCAAAGGGCCACGTGTGCAGCTTCTTTGTCATTATATCATTTTCTATAAGAAAAACAGTACAATACTATCTGTTACTAAAACATCTATGGCCTTTAGGTGCACTGGTTCAAAGGCTATTTACCTTTCGCTTTCTTTAGTTTCCGTGTAAAATTTAAACCAACAAAAAAAGTGTAAAAACTAAAACAATATAGATAAAATAATTCCCTAAGCTTACCCCAAAAATAGTCCGCAGTGTCCTCAAAAACTCACTTCTTCACCAATAGTTCTTATTACTTATATTAAAAACAAATTAATATTTTCACACGGCGGCCGCCATCACCGTCAAAATCTCAAGACCGAACTCTTCTTTTTTCTTCTTTTTTTTCAAAATGGCAGCGCGCGTTGCCAGTTCGTCATTATCGCGACGTGTCTTCCTTTAAGGTCCGATGCGTTACTCAATCCCCAGGAGCAAGACATATATAAAATATAATCAAATGTTCTGTGTTATGTATGTGTATGTAGATATTAAAAAAAACTATCATAATAACTAAAAATAAGTTTTAAGCGTAAAGCGTAAAGATTTTAGTTAAATCCTATTAACTATGAGTGAAAATCACGAAAGTTTGAAACCACCACCGTACGTAGAGTAATAAGACTAAAACTAACAATAAAAACTAAATTACGTGGTGACACGACAGGACGCCAAAAAGGTTTCCACTCAGCATGTCACTGTGTTGCCACACGTAATGTTTAGCAACTCTAGTTTTCTGTGTAGCCTAACCGTCTATCGTAAAAATTATGTCTAAGGCTCTAAGGTTCTAAGGGAATTATTTTCACCGTTTTTAAACCGTAAGCTAGTATAAAATATTAGGAATAACCCTACTTAGGTTTGTTAAAATAATTATATGTTTTAAGAAATTGAAAAGTAGCTTTTTTTTGCTTACAAAGTACAATATTTAAAATACAGAAATCTAAGTACTTTTACTCGTACATAAGTAATGTAACATGTCCTGAAAGATCCATCGTCGTCCAGCCGAAACTGCTGAAAACTTAGAATTAGGCAAACATATTTAAAGAAGTGCATCATGAAGGGATTGTTTTAAATTTTCGTGGAAAGGGTATGGAAAGGGAATTTTTGAAACTACAGGTGCTCTAAAAAGAGACTTTTCTAAATTCCCGCAGGATGAGGAAAAGGGATATTTTTGAGACGAACTAACTACTTAATATAAATACTTAAATTCCTTGACGATAATTGGTTTCAATTTTATAGAATTATCTACTACAAATTTATACCAACAGTAACACTACACTTTCTGTTGTATTTCTTGGGTAGAATAAATCATGAACAAAAATCAAATACTTTTACTTACTTAAAAATCTGGCGAACTCAGACGGCGATATCAAGGTGTTATTAGTCTCAGGTGCAAATGAAGATGAATGGTAGCTGACATTGCCATGTCTACTCGTTTAAGCTTTATTTTATAGTACAACGTTTGTGCCATTATCAAGGTTCCGCAGGAAAATCACACATTCGGTTTTTTTTTCAAGATATTTCAAACAAAATTGCGTTTAGTCTTTTTCTTGACCTTTTCCCAAGTATTACTTTTCTCGTCAAAGTTAATGAAACAAGGTACGAAAGTAGAGCTAAATAGTTAGCAAGCTTTCGTCTACAAGTGAGTATTTTTATCTTAGCTATAGATTTCGTGGTTGATCTACAGCAGACGTTTTTGTAAATAAAGCAGCGGGCGTGCGTCGTGGATGTAAGACCGGAATTTGCCTTGTAGGGCATATAAAACCAATATTTCCGGTTTCCAAGAAATCGATTTTAGCCTATTCTGTCCCACTGGTGAGCAAAGGCCTCCCCCCGATACTTTCACTGGATTGAAATATTTAAACTTAAAGTAAACTGTGTTATACGAATCAAATTTACGCTTCTCATTTTTTATTACCGAAATAGATAGTGCGGATAGAAAAAACAGAGTACATACGTCAAAGTAGAAACATTAGGGACTAGTTTAGTGATGTGACCCACTGTACCACGTGTTTATCGATATTTTTTATTAATTTGTAAGTTACGAACGTGTAAAGTAGCATTTCATTCTGTGGGACCTGTGCGTTTTATTTTCGACTAGTGTTTACCCCTGGCTTCGCACGCATAAATTAATAGATAGATACAGTAGTTGAATGTTTTAATATTTATCTGGTTTAATCAAGGTGAGATAATTAAGTAGACATGTAACAAAACATTTACAGAACAATTGATTAACAATATTAATAACAAAAAATATATTTCAAAATGTCCGTCGACGGTATAGTACCCAGGAGACAAGTAGCGTTTCTGCGTTGAATGGCCAGACCAGTTGTATCGATTCGAGTTTTACACATTCCACCTCATAGTCTGTTTTATCGATTGGAGTTTTAAACACTTCACCTCACTAGCCTGTGATTTTGACAAATGTCACTTGAACATGCTATGTTTTATTTACTATAATTGTGTGCAATACACGACGGTTATAAATACGAGTGACCACATCAACCCCTGAATATTACCGCGACAGTTAACCAATGCTGATAATAATATTACCGCGTCAGTTGTGGAACCCATTAGCAAAATCAGTTTCCCACAACGATTTAATTGAAATCAACTTTGTTACTTCGTATGCCCGTAAACAGGTAAAGACTTAAGGGTTCTCGCGAGGGAACCCTAATAAAGTGGGTGAGCGGCCCACTGAACTGAAACGTAATTCATTGCGAAGAAATTCCCAACCAGGAAATGGAGATAAAGTAATATGAGAAGGCTGTTAAAATTATCTTGGATGTTTTAGGGGATTTTAGAATTTGAATCAAATTATTGAAAAGTTTAAATACCTACTTATTATTTTATTAAAGGTAAATAAAATATGTAAAGCAGAAGATCCAAATCACAGGTCGATTCACGAGAGCTGGCATGAATGGATTGAATGAGTGAATGAAAGTATCTGTGTGTTACCTATTTGAATGCACTTCACACAAATGTGAAAATGTCATCATCATCATCATCCCAGCCTATATACGTCCCACTGTTGGGCACAGGCCTCCTCTCAGAATGAGAGGGATTGGGCCGTAGTTCACACGCGGGCCCAGTGCGGATTGGGAACTTCACACACACTATTGAATTGCTTCGCAGGATTATGCAGGTTTCCTCACGATGTTTTCCTTCACCGGAAAGCTCGTGGTAAATTTCAAATATTTCCGCACATGAATTTCGAAAAACTCATAGGTGCGCGCCAGGATTTGAACCCACGATCCTCTGCTTGAGAGGCCATTGGTCATACCACTCGGCCACCACGGCTTCCGTGAAAAGGTCATGCATCTGTCATTTTGCTCACAAAAATGTCTAAGTGACATTACTTTCGTTCAATCCGTTCGTGCCAGCTCTTGTGAATCGACCTGTACTCTGAGTTTTTCGGAATTTATAATTATATAAAAAATACTTTAATAATTTTTTACCATAACTTTCACAAAAATACTGTGGGAAAAATAAGGCCCAACATAGTACTTTTAAAAACCGGCCAAGAGCGTGTCGGACACGCCCAAAATAGGGTTTCGTAGCCATTACGAAAAAATTAAGTAATATTTTTCTAAGGATTTCGTACTTTATACGGAATCTTCCAATTTTGGGTATATTATATACCTTAGGCTACTATTTACTCTTAAACTACTAATAATTCTCAAGCAAACTTAGCCGTTATAGTTTTCCTTGAAAGTTTGATATACTTACTACCATCCTGATTTTTTTCAAATTTTTCCACCCACCGGTTTAGATTTTAGAGGGGCGGGGACGCTCGATTTTCATGAAAGTTTGCACTTTAAAGTTGAATATTTCGCAAACAAATTACTGAATCGAAAAATCGTCTTACCAAACCCCTAATGGTTTTAAAAGACCTATCCAACGATACCCCACAATATAGGGTTGGATGAGAAAAAAAAATCCCACTTTACGTCTATGGGAGGTACCCTAAAAAAACTTTTTTTGATTTTTTATTGTACCATTTTCTTGCTTCTTTCTTTGCTCTAAACTACCTACCTAATTATTGTGTAACATCATTGATTTAATTATTTGTTTACAATTTCGCGGGTTATTTGTTATGTTCTCACAGACGTTATCAGGCCAGTCATTAAGAATGTCTGGCACCAGGTATCTCGGGTACGTTTTCCATACCTATATGTTATTGTGAGCTCAACGTAAGATAATGACGCAGTGTCACCGAATAACCAAGTATCTCGGATAAGCCGAGGTTTGCCCTGTGTATGAATGCTTAGAACATGTTTCAAACCCATTTGCACGGTCTCGACTCTGTAAAAACTCTAAAACTAAAATAAAACCCCATTCTAAGCCTGAATACGTTCGCATGTCCATGTGTGCAGAATAATAAACTCTATTTCATTTTCCATCGGCAAATGTTCCGAGTCATAAAACAGCTCCGCTAAGACAGGTGTCGTTAGGACTGAATTTCTATTGCTCTAAAAGCGTTTCCACGGTTTTATTGCCGTCTTGAGAGTGATTGGGAACAAGGTCTTTAAAAGTGTAAGTGGTGGTAACGTGTTCGTAATTTTGAAAAGACTCCTAGGATATTTTTACACTGGAATTAACAAATTATGAGGGTAAAAATCGGTAAAGTGAAAATAAATAGCCGCTTGATTCCTAGAAAAATAATTAAATATAGCAAATAAAAATATAAAAAAAAATTGGACGCCTATTTTGACTTTCGTTAGTTAAACAAAAATTTCCTACCCGGGCGACCGAGCTTCGCTCGGGCTAAAACTCGATAACAAGCTCTTTCCCAAAGATGAAGGCCAAGCTAAATCGATTTTTCATCTCCGAAAACCCCTACATACGACATTTCATCGTCATTTCATATATATTTCGGCGATCTCAGAAACAGCTCACAACACACACAAGAATTGCTCGTTTTAAGGTATTAGATGTAAATAAGTCGGCGGCTGATCGTAAAATCCGTCAGATCACGAAATTCCTAGGCATATCACGGAACGCCACCATATCGGTTCTGGCACTTCGCCGGCCGCTGTCGCGGCACGCTCGCTTCGCTCGCTCGGCTCGTGCGTTGTGGTCATAATTCATACTAACCACTCCTCGCTTCGCTCGTCGTACCAAAAGTTTTTTTTTTTTGGCATATCACGATATGCCCGGTATAGAGCTAAAATATCGACGAATGCGTTGCTCTAATCGATCTGCCATATTGTTTCCCAGGCACATCGTGATATGCCTGGACAGTGGATAACTTTTAGGCATATCATGGCGCCATTTTACGATATGCCTGGGAATTTCGTGATCTGGCGGATTTTACGATCGGCCGCCGACAGATATGTAGATAGCCCTTTAAAACTTTGCGTGAAATCACGTTTTGGTATACTTAGGTAAAAAACTTAAAAGATAAACTTTTGTAGGTATGTACCTATATAGTAGTGCACAGAATTGATACGGAATACAACGTCGACTATGTATAAAGACACGTTACCACCACATACAACATCATCTTCTTAAGTTTTTTAAGTCTTCTTATGTCTAGTGGTTTAGAATCTAGTGGTAGTAGTAACTTAAGTTCAACTATCGGGACGGGATACAAAATAGTGATCAGCTCTAAATTTCCGGTAATGTTCACAATGTATACGGTAACATACGTCAATGAAAAAGTATCCCGCAAATTCGGATTGGCAATGTTCAAATTAAACTTACTGAAGGCCAAAACTATGATGTAGGCTCGGCAAGTTTGCTCCCTCAGCGACGGAATATGATTCAACTTAAACACAAGTTTAACTGGTATCACTCATAATCAATGAACATTCCCTTTGAGGTTGTGAAATGCAAGTTAGCAACCATTTCGCGCAAAGTATGAAGTGTTGCGGGAAGGTATAACCTACAAACACTATTACACTAGAAACTAAGGTCAATCATCATAGGTGAGGTAGGTATGTATCAAAATGCATATTTAGGTAAGTATAAAACGTAAATAAATTACCTGTTGTATTTATGTAGTAGTAACGTGTCCGTATAAACAAAGTGACGTTCCTGATTCGAAAAATAACGTAAGCTCCAATTAATTCTGTGCACTATACATATACCAAGTCATTTACTTAAGCTTTTCACATATACCTAATGTAAGGTTTCATGCAATTAAAAGTAATGTAAAAGAAGGCGAATTGACCATTCCGGCACAATACAAGTAATTGTTAGCAGTAATCCGACTTCATACTAAAGGGCCAAAATCGACGCACGCACTCAGCGGCGCCGGCGCGTCTTACACGGCCGCTAACCCGACTTCGCTGCGGTGGTCGAGTGAGTGTACGAGAACGTGAGTATTGCAGTGTTTACGGGTGCCTAAAGTCAACGCTGATAAAACCAACATTGTCATTTTTTATTATTACAAGCTTTTATTTAGTTTCACCTGTCCCGTTGTTTGTCTGTCTTTCTGTCTGTAGTCAAATCTTGAAAGTCAAATTTGGTCAACTTCCAGTAGTCAGATTAACTTGAAATTTAATAATCTAGTAGTGACATCCTGGTAGTCCAGCCAGGATCGTCTCCGCAGGATGGAACTCTTCAACGGTTAATAGCATCGACTTGAAATTTGGTAGGTATGCAAATGTAGTTTGAGTGACAATGCAAGTACAGTCAACAAAAAGTACAGACAGTCAGCAAAAAAGCTTGTTTTAAAAATGAAATTTTTATGGTTAGGTCATTCTAAAATACTGTTTATTTCTCTTCTCAGACCTAAATATATCTCAAAAACGGCTGAACCGATTTTAATAAAACATGTCTAAGAACCATCGCTAGAAACCCTGCTTTCAAAATATAGAAAAAAACCGCATTCAAATCGGTTCACCCGTTTAAGAGCTACGGTGCCATAGACAAACACACAGACACACATAGCGGTCAAACTTATAACATGTTATATACCCCTCTTTTTCCGTCGGGGGTTAAAAATGGGAAAACTGTAACTGTAGTTATTTATTTTTGTGTTTTTAGAGTCGGTTTAATTTATTTCTGCACTTTTATGAAGTCTGTATCATTGTTAGTTATCTTTCAAACATATCTGTGTATTGTATATTGTTCTTCATCTCCTCAAAACTTTTAGATCGATTCCGATCAAATTTATAAAAAAAATATCTGTGATATAGTACTTTTCTAGCTATCACATCAAATTCATGATTCGAATCCCGTTGACTTTATGCTAATATTAGGTCAAATGTTTGCATAAACGGGCCACTCGGGACCGAATGGAAAGTTCATTGGACATTTTATGAACGAATCCATTCAAAGTTTTCCACTTTCGAACGAGGATATGCAGGCGGATCTCGTTTTGTTTATGAAGCCAATTTCGTATCCGTACATCGTACATAAATAATTCTGTACTGCCATAGCGAAAAAGACTTATTTAGACGACTTTTTATAGCATTATTAAGCCAAATAGACGTTTCTACCGGGTGGGCCCTTTAACATGACGAAATATACTAGTCAGAAGAAAATAAGGGCCACTTAAATTTCATAATTAAAATGAAATCAAAAATACATTTTGCGTTTTTATCAGAATACATCCTGATTGAATGACAAGTATTTGTATTGTGCTATGTTCCATTAATAAAACCATGGTTTTGAGCAAGGAATCTTAAAATCATCATCATCATCCCAGCGTATATGTTGGACATAGTTCTTCTCTCAGAATGAGAGGGCTTGAGCCGTAGTTCCCACGCGGGCCCAGTGCGGATTGGGAACTTCACACACCGTTGAATTGCCTCGCTTGCAAGGATTTCAAAGAATATTATAAAGAACCATATTTATTAGTGCATAAAACTCCGTGGTCCCTATTTGTGTGTCTCTATGTCTGTCTGTGGCACCGTAGCTCTTAAACGGGTGGACCAATTTAAATGTGTTTTTTTTTTATTTGAAATCAGGGTTTCTAGCGATAGTTCTTAGACATGTTTCATCAAAATCGGTTCAGCTGAACTTTGAAGTGACAAAGTCGGGGTTTTCCAACATTTTGTTGATTAGGTTATCTTTTGAGCAATATAATAAAACAGAATGTAAGTATACGTCATTGAACGATAGTGATTCAGCGACTTTTAAAATAACTAGTATTTTTCATAAAGTTTATTCGAAGAAGCAATGTAGGTTACGAGCACAAATGTAAAGCAACATCTTTGATGTTTGTTGTGTATCAGTCATTTGGGCTCTAGGATAGAGTACGGTGAATTCAAATTAAGTTATTACGATTTTCCTTGTTAATTAATACACACTCACACACAAACATCACGCCTGTATTCCCAAATGGGGTAGGCAGAGCACACGAAACGTTACCGCTTCGGAGCCACTTTTAGCAATTTTAGGTTTAAAGTTTGACAAAAACGGTACAATAGTGACAGGTTGCTAGCCTGTCGCCTACGGTATACCTTAACCTTATATCCTTTGTCGCCTCTTACGACATCCACGGAAGAGATGGAGAGGTGTAATTCTAAACCGACACCACACGGAGTTAATTAATGCGATGTTACTATGACGTTTACTGTGAAATAGTTCCACGGTGGCTCATGAATTAAAGTCGTTGCCAGTACTTTGACAATACGTACTATTTAATTTGTATGAAAAAGGGAAAATATAGACTCCATTATTTTTAAAAGTCGCTGAACTACTTAACGTCATTTAGTTGGACGAATACCATCTATTTCAATTATTTGCTCATGTTAAAGGATGGGCAAACGATGTTATTTTCGTTAGGTACCGGCCTTGCAAGACATGGTACTTACACATGCCTTAGATGCATGTCGTAGAATGTTGTGAAATTCCCAGCCTCGGCCTTTAAAGTAAGCATGTAGGGCCATTCATTGGAATTTTCGCCGAAATGCAAAAACTTACTTTTCTCCAAAAGAAAAATGTATAATATTTATATTTACTAATCCTATGAGTTTTCTTCTAATTTATTTTGATTACTTTATTTTATGTGGAACCAGATATACGATTCGGACCCAAATCTTTAATATCGAAATTGAGGCGGGAGCGTGAATTTCATTTTGTGAAAGATATTCTGCCGTGTTATTTTTAAGAAAATAAAACGAGTTCTACAAGAAGTGATGAAAATATCCTAATGGGCACACCACAAACTCCTAACTCGTAGCGCAGCATCTTTTATCAGTAAGGTTTATTTTTATTACTAGTAAAGTGTTATTTTTTTTTAGATTGTAGGTAGATTGTTATATAAACATATTGTGTCGAATATTTTTTTTTTTCGTTTTCTTTCCTCCCATATTTGGAGAAAAGCAGTATACAGGCCCCGGCAGGAATGTCATTACGTGGCTGAGTATCTATTGAAGGTTCAAAAACTATACTCATCCACGAAATGACTTTTCCCGCCCTCTACAGTAATACACTATTTGCTCGATACTAATATTGATAATTGCCGATAGATGGTAGCATAAGTAAAATTAGATCGCGCAAGCGTTTGTTTCCCTGAGTTTGTGTATATAAGGTTTAATTGATGTAATTTCTCCCCTTCTATCTCTCGCAAGCTGTAGTAATATTAAATCTATGTAGAAAAAGTATATAGTCTTCTCTTTCATCCATCCCGAGAGTAAAACAGTTGAACACTATTACTCTCCTTAAAATCTCAAATGGTGCCGAAGTTTCGAAACATTATCTGGAACACGTCCTTCAAAGCGGTTATCGTTTTCCCTTTCTTGCACAAGACATTCAAAAAGGACAACACGGTGTTACGATGTTTTTCCGGATATCCAAATCCTTGTTAGTTAATTACACCTTTGAGTAATAAATAAACCACGTTAATGGGTGAAGCTAAACGTTTCTGGATTCGTCCTTTGATAACTCAAGGAAATTGGGGGTGCGTCCCACGAGATATAACTACAAAATATATATCTTATTTCATATTAATAACATTCACAAGATGTAATGAACGTTAGCTATAACAGCAAAAAGTATATTTTTTTTAACGTAATACGCTTAGACAATATAACGTTATTTTTATATAACTGCAATTTTTATAAGATTATATGGACTAATTTCTTTTAACATAATATACATAAGGTATATCACTCATGATATATAATATAATAATATATGTAAATGTTAAATTATGTGGTGACGAGCGAGCGAAGCGAGCGAGCATGTAGAAACATGGGCAGACGCGACTAGGATAGGTTAGGTTCAGAAGGCTAAGGCGGGATCGAAGCGTAGCGTAGCTCCCGCCTTAGCCTTCGATGTTACTTTTTTTTAACAGAGGCGAAAAAATTAATGGCTTGCTTGATTGTTTGCTTGCATCAAAGTTTTTAATGAATTATATTTTTAAAATCTTAGGTGTTTTGAACATTATATGCTTTGATCGTTTTATCAATTGATATTATATATAAACAATGTTATACCTTACAAAATTAAATATTTTAAAATTATACTTTTCGTTCATTATATCCAGCGAACGTTATACTAAACGAGTTTATTTATAGTGAGCGTATATATTATGAATATTATATAATAAGTTCTTATATCTCGTATTACTTACCCGGAAATTGGAAATGAATGCTTGTGAACTTAAGGGAGTCCCAGGAGTCAATGTCCTTGACCTTCTTCCAGTGAACCTGGCCCTATGCTACGTACGAAGTGCCAAATTCGAAATTCGTATCTTGCCGTCTCACTAGCGCTTATATTCAAATAGGAGAGTGAGAGGGACGGTACAATACGAACTTCGATTTTTTATATTTCGTAGTAGCCCCTCTGGCTTCAATGAAAGCTGATTTAGGGCTAGCGTGTGCACACAACTTTTACATCGATAAAAACTGTTTAGTTGTTGTTTTGCACTGGAACATTTAATAGTTTTTGCATTTCGAGAAACGAATTTTTCGCACATGGACAGTATAGTACAGTTGGGTTCTTAAACTCTGAGCAAAAGTTTGATCAAAAATTGAACACGACTAAGTATTATTGTTAACGGCATAGAAGCGTGTTCGGATATTTTTGATTTAATTTTTGCTCAGAAGTTTAAGAACTCTACTGTACCTGATGAAATGAATAATATTAATAAATAAGTTTTATTTCAGATAGGTATTTTTTACAATCATCTACTCTTTGATTAGTGGTGATAATGATCAGTCTTCCAGACCAAATAAATATGGGAGTTATGGTGAAAGTAGATTCTGGATAATGAAACTTCATAATACTTACATTTGATAAATAAATCGAAGGCAATGAAGTGACTTAACGTTTTGTTATATTTGCTGTTAAGCGTGCTGAAATATGAATGTTGGAAGTTTCTTAGGTATTGTATCTTCTTAAGGTAATTCAAGAGCTACCTGAATGTTAAGAAATTTCCTTTACTTCTATATTCTTAATATTATTGTCTGCTTTAACTCACTTTCATAGTTCAGTAGCCGAAGAGTGATAAACGAAATCCTAATGATATAGCTACGCTGTTTCTTGGTCTGTCTGACCATAACTGCGCTGTGTCTCAACAGAAACAGTTAGACAGACAACAGAAATTATTGTGTGTAAAGTGAAGTTGAAGTAAAATTATTTGTATTGTCACTACAAGTAAGTACAAGAGATTAATAATAATAATAATCTTTGTACCTATCTCTATTATAACGTTTACATACAAACCTCCAACTCGAAACTAAAACCTCTCAACGAGCAATTCCTGTATATGCGAGTATATATATAATCAGAATCTCGGAAACTGTTTCAATGATTAAGATGAAATTTCGTATGTAGGGTTTTCGGGGATGACAAATCAATCTAGCCTGGTCTTATCTCTGGGAAAACGCTTATTAACGAGTTTTAGCCCGAGCAAAGCTCGGTTGCCCAGATACTAATAATAGATCCTCATGCACCCAAGAACACACAATAGCAGAGAATTGCCGATATTTTGCTAGTCTAGTCTAGAGGACCATGAGAATACCGCGTCTATCAGCAAATTCACCGGCTCTCTTATTCTCAACGACGGTAGCAAGCGTAGGTCTTGCCATAGCGACAATATCAGTGCAAAAAGTTTATCATAATTTTAAGAAAAAAAAAACTAACGTTTCAGCAGGACACCATATTCAAAGCATCTTGTCCCATAACATCAGCATCCACTCCCAAAAATCTTTGAAAGATGATCACGGGCAATGACATCTTGACTCTACTGTAGGTAACGCCATCCCATCAATATCTAAGTCACGGTACGTTAGAGCAAGCCCCTCACTTCTTCATAACGACGCTTAGTTCCATCGATCATCAATTTGTTCATATCGAGGACCATTCATGACTACCCAGGTGAACGACCGGCAAATGAAATCAAACGAAGAAGCACGTCATTACACACTGTTCCTTATATTTCTGTGATAGTGAAAAACGGGACTATATCACAGTATATATATATGCTAAAGCAGTAGGGAAGCTACGAACAAATCGATCGAAACGAACACACTCAAACAGACGCGCGCTCTACACGGCCTCTAAAGGGGTCTCGCGGTACTGCAGTCGCGAGTGACGCGTCGAAACGAGTAGTCGTTCGTTGTTTCATCATCTATCGCGTATGAATTCGCCACTAAAGGCGCTAGTGTAGCGTGGGGTCTCCGAAAATCTCGCGATATTTAATAATTATAATTTTGGAAATATTGTATCTGTGTTAATTAGGCAAATATGCGTTCCGAATGACAGATTCTTTCGGAAACCTTTGTCCTCATTTTTTAACACTATGCATGCTCGATTTTGAAGGTAAGAATGATTTAATCTAAACTTTGTTTCCACGCCCGTAATAACAGACTTTCAAAACCATAAAAAACCTCACGCAACAGTGCGCCATCTAGTGAGACAAAAAACGATAGCCCTCATTGCGTGCGCTCCAGACAATCCGCGATAAAAAACTATACCTAGGAAATATGTTTTGGCTGATAGGTAGGATAAGGTATGATACTATCCTAAAGTGAAATCAAATAAAACTTTGGTTGTTTTGGTGATAGGTAGATAGGTAGATAGGTGATACATCCTAACTTGCAAAATACAAATATACAAATATACATACAATACTTACATACAATTGCAAGTTAAATAAAAGCTTGTAATAAAAGGCAAATACAGCGCGAACTAAACATTTTTTTTTTTCGATATTACTAAAAATAAGTGGCCAACCCTAACGCTCCATTGGAGCGAAGGTATATATCTCAAAAAATATGCCTAACTTCCATACTGCTTTAGCTTATATATATATACTGTGACGATAGGGACATGATTGATTTTCACGCTTCATTACCTGAGCACGGAAAAGGTGAACGAATATACAAACTGAAACATGGATGCACAGAAAAAAAAACAAAAGAGAGACCAGCGCTGGGAATAGAACCCAGGTCCTCAGCATGCCGTGCTGCGTGCTATACCCCTACACCATCACTGGACAGGATTCTTGACATAAATTTCTCCCATGCACCACACATTTCAGCCTACCATAGACAACCGGATGGCCAAGTGGTTAGAGAACCTGACTACGAAGCTTGAGGTCCCGGGTTCGATTCCCGGCCGAGACAGATATTTGTATGAATAATACGAATGTTTGTTCTCGGGTCTTGGGTGTTTAATATGTATTTATCTATGTAAGTATGTTTATCCGTTGCTTAGTACCCATAGTACAAGCTTTGCTTAGTTTGGGACTAGGTCAATTGGTGTCAAGTGTCCCATGATATGTGTATGTATATTTAGATGCTTATTATGTATTACTCATGTCGTCAATTTATTCATTACTTTGCAGGGTAGGTACCTAATAGTGCCTACTAATATGCTAAAAAAAACAGAAGCAAAAGCAGAAGCAACGCAACAACAAATAAATTAGACGTCGTTTGCCAGGTCGCCCCAGGCCCGGACGTTCCCTTTCAACACCCCACAAGGCCTAACGCCTCGGATTGAAGGGAGTTGGGAATTGTAACACCCGAGCACTCGGCGAGGTTATGCGAACCAATCAGGGAGCAGCAGAACGCTTGTTTTACGTTAAATTTGACACATAAATGAATAAACGACTTTCAATTACAATGCGACAAGGATCTGATAAAATTATTTTTTAAGTCAGTTAAATCGACCCCGCACTCTGCACGTTGCTTACCAGCAAGGCTCCTCATACAGGAAATTCGTAGATAAGGCCGTAAACGCGTAAAAAAAATTCACTGAACCCTCAGCGCGGGGGTCCGACTCATACTGGCCGGTTATTTCGTTTGAAGTAAGCACCTAAAAAAAACAACCACCGAAAAAAATAAACCGTTTCTACTGCGCAGGCTCTTATACTTCACTAAACATCATAAAGTAATTGAGTTACAAAAAATAATTTATTCAATTTATCGACACCATACTCACTCCAAATGGACAGTTCCATAGCCGCGTATCCACTAGAGGCAGCCTCGGGCCGAGCGGCTGCCTCGCTCCGAGGCCGCGCAAGTGGAGACGCTGCCAAAGGCACGGCTCAGACTGAGGCTCCTTTGAGCACGGCCAAAAAACCGACAAAATATGGCTCGGCTCGCGGTGCTCGGCCTGAGGCTGCTCTAATGGATACGCGGCTATTGGCAGTCACCTATAATCCGTTAACTGAAGAGCTCGTAACTTAAGCAATAAGTAATCCTGAACTGGACCAGAACTTAATTTATTTAGGAAGTAATTTGGCCCCTACTAGTGCTGGTTATGTAATTTACTTGATGTAAAAAGTATATAAATGCTGAAAATAAATTGATAGGTATACATACCATACGTGTTGTACTTATTAAATAATAAGATGATATGTCAAATAAAATTCTGTTTCATTTATGTAAACTGCTGTGCGTTATATGAAAATAAAAGCTAGATTTAAATAAAAAAGAGTTACAAGGTATGATGGTACGCCACGAATATTAAGTTGCGGTTTATTACGTAATATATTGAGTGGAGTATTTTGCTGTGCAATCAGTAATCTTGATATGAATTCGGTTTTTTTTTTGAGAAAAAAATGACTTTTTTGAACCCGGTTGTTTTGAAAAAAAAACTTCGAACACCTACTAAAATAAATTAAAGTATGTGAAAACAATGCGTTTTATTCATTTTAGACATGATGTTTCATGGACAAATTTACTTCACAAACGATATCTAAATAGAAATAGTGTAAGTTTTTTTTTTTCAAACAACCGGGTTCGATTCCCGAGCTGAGTACAGGTTTTTTTTTAAATGCATGAATGCAGTTTTTCTTGTTATTAAAATCGATGTCATGGTTCCTAAGAAGAAATTTTCGTATGTCGTATATTTTCAGACTTTCCCATACTGACCGATATAAATGGGCCACCTTGTATAATGTGTTTTTAAACACTAAACACCGTTGGTGAAATAATAACCAAATTGCGTTGCTCTGTAAAGAAACAGGAATTTTATTCAAATTAAACACTTCATTCACACAGTACCTATGTGGCGTTACATCTTAGGTTAAATAATAACTAAAATAAATCTCAATTGTAAAGAAAAACAACATTTAGAGCTATTATTTCCTTATTTTCTTTATCAGTACATTTTAAACATATTCATTTTAATAAGTCATTGTCATTCTGTCCTTCATTGTCTCGATAAGTGTATGGAGCTAAACCATAGAGATAAAAATAGTTTTCTCAAACATGCTCGGAAATGTATGCGTTAATGTCACGAAATGGAGACATGAAGTTTCTCATTTATGGCTCCCTACCACCTCTCTACATAACTTCTTGGCCTAGGCCATGAAGTAGGTATGTATGAAAATCCATTATTGTCCGCTGCTCTAACTTTTTAAATTTGCTTACTGACATTAAACTGACAATGGAAAAATTACGAACAGCCAACCACCACTACTCTGTAAGCATTTGCGATACTGCGATGCGATGCGACGCGACGCAATGCGATGCGATGCGACGCGCCGCGACGATGGATGGATGGATGGATGGATGGATGGATGGATGGATGGATGGATGGATGGATGGATGGATGGATGGATGGATGGATGGATGGATGGATGGATGGACGGACGGACGGATGGATGGATGGATGGATGGATGGATGGACGGACGGATGGACGGACGGACGGACGGATGGACGGACGGATGGACGGACGGATGGACGGACGGACGGACGGACGGACGAACGGACGGATGGATGGATGGATGGATGGACGGACGGATGGATGGACGGACGGATGGACGGACGGACGGACGGATGGACGGACGGATGGACGGACGGATGAACGGACGGATGGATGGATGGATGGATGGATGGACGGATGGATGGACGGGTGGTTAGACGGATGGACGGACGGACGGATGGACGGACGGACGGATGGACGGACGGACGGATGGACGGACGGACGGACGGATGGACGGTCGGACGGACGGACGGATGGATGGATGGATGGATGGATGGATGGATGAAGTATTTCCTCACATTGTTTGAGAAAAGTACCTACTATACAAGCCTCGGCCAGAACAGGGATTGCTGGACGAGTTTTATCCGGTCTCGTCTACGACTCGGCCGTCTACCCCAAACTCGTCCATCAATCCCTTACTTCATGGCCTCTGCAGTAATGTACTATTTTATTAAATGAACCTTCATTTACATCTATTTTACTTTATGGACCGGGTGTGGCCTGGGTCTACGTAGCGTGAACAAAAAACATAGATCGTACTCGTCAACTGAAAAACTTCAGCAACTCGCCGTCGCCTGTCACAAAGTAACATTTTACTTTATATTGCTGCTACGATTACTTTAAGTGTTAATAAAAATAATATTTTTTCTCAAAAATGTCCGTAAAAGTTGACATTATTTTTATTTATCGAAGGTGAAGTGCATAGTTTAGCAGGTCAGCGAAAAATTAAAATTTTGAAATTCCACGCGCGAATAAGTGGAACTACTGATTTAATCTATTGCACTTTTATACCGCCAATACGAGGAAATGATGGCACAAGTCGTATACAGCCAAGTCTAATGGCCAGATATTTTTTTTTGAACCCCTGACTTTTGTCACACTGAAACTTTTGTGTTTTGTGGGTACTTTAAAGTTTATTTAAAAAAAAAAGGCTCAAAAGCATAAAAAAATATTGGAATAAAATTAAATTGCATAGTTTATTCAGTTAAACTCAAAAACAACAACTAACAACTACTGTATGGTGTACGGTTGTGTCACTCTGAAGTTGAGCGCTGTTTGAGTTCAAAGCGTCAGTGTAGTGTGGTGGTGGTATAGATGGGTTTGTGTGATTTGTGTGTGTTCTTACAGTGTGGAGGTGGAGGAACTGCATGAACACGCATATTTTGCATAAGCTTAGCTATCGTAAGGTCGCGGGTGGCAAGGAAATTATTTTAGTTATTTCAGATATGGACCTCCGCAAAGTAACGCCTGATTCAAAAATTATTTAAAAGCAATTGCTGACTTCGTATTAGTTATCCGGACTCGCAAGCTCGTCCGTTTAATACTCATACTCAGCCAGCAATTGCCTACTTCCAGGCCACGACAATAATCTACTAATTTTTAAAAGTCGCTGAACTAATGTTGTTCAGTTTGACAGATACAATCTGTTTTAATTATTTTCTCATATTGCAGGCAACACCCGGTAGAATTGTTTAGCCTGAACTGATTCATCATCGCCCAGCTTAAACTACTGGAGCCAGAAACTTGAAATTTGGCAGACATATATCTTGAAGGTCATAGAGATCCACTAAGAGGGTTTTTTTCTAAATTCGACCTCTGAAGGGGTTTAACGGGGGTCCAAATTTAGTATTTAAGTCCGTCATTTTTTAAGATAGAACTTTGAAACATTTTTAAAGGGTTTAAATTAGAAATAAAATAAACAAGTCATTCAGAGATTTTATAAATTCTACCCTCAAAAGGGTCAAAAAGGGGTTGAAAGTTTGTATGGAACTTTGATTTTTTATGAAGTTGGTGCGCTAATTTTAAGAAAAAAAATAGTATATTCGCCGTTTTTTAAAATAACAAGTTTAAAGGGGCAAAATAGGGCGATTACCTAGGTAAAGTACGGGAGCTCTCTCACTTTCGAAGAGAAAATCGTTAAAGTACCTACATTTGATTCCGTTTTCTTTTTTCGACTTGAAAAATTATTAACAAATACGTATTTAATCGCGTTTAACAATTCTACTTTTAAATGGAGTGATTAAGGGTTATTAATTATGAATTACATATTATTATGTGTCAACCCGTTCTATATTATATTTTTTTTTAACTTCAAAAAACACTTTTACTATTGCACATTATTATAAGAAAATAGTGGATAAGGACCTATCGGTATTACCGACATCCATTTTAAAATTCTTACGATTTTATACCACGCAAATGGGAAAAAAACATATTTATACAAACTTTTTTGTTGACAGTACTTTTTGTTAGCTGTACTTGCATTGTCATTCAAACTATATACATTTCCGTACTTAAATTTAATGGCACAATCTGATCTTATTATTGTTATATGTAATCTTAAAATAAAAAGATTGTGCTAATAATAATAATTATTATTTTTTGTAAATTTAAAAAAGAAATTCAGTTTAAATTTTTTTAACGGGTGGAAAAAATTTAAAAAAATCAGGATAGTAAGTATGTACCTACATCAAATTTACAATGACAAAATATAATAAATAAGGCTAAGATTACGTGAGAGTGATTAGTAGTTTAAGAGTAAATAGCAGTCCAAGGAATAAAATATACCTAAACTTGGAAGATTCCGTACACAATACGAAATCCTTAGAAATATATTAGGTACTTGATTTTTTTGTAATGGCCACGGAACTCCTTCTCTGGCGGTTTTTTTATTCAGTTCCCTATATTAAGGGTTCATATATGTTGGGGTTACATAACAGGGTGCAAGGATTTTCCCATTATGGTCTTCTGACGCGCTTCACTAAAATGCAAAATCCCCTCTTGGACTCCCCTACTATAGGGTAAGCCGTTTCAGAGATTATCGTGAGCAAACGCACAGACAAACAAATAAACCGACAAAGAGAATAATAATTTACAAAATAATTGTTTTGGGTTCTATTGTGCTAATAAATTGTATTGTATTGTATTGTAAAACTCTTTATTGTACATAAAAACACACGAAAATAACAGAATACAGGATAATAACATGAACAAAGGCGAACTTATCCCTTAAAGGGATCTCCCCCCCCTACCCTATCCTGGAGGGAGGGAGGAGGGAAGGGGGAGGGGATAAATACCCCTAGTACCTAACAGTTTTTCTCAAAAAATTGCAATATACAGACACCAACTTAACTATTACATATTTATTATGCATATACAACAACTTCTTACAGATTTATTACAGATTTATTAAAAAACTAACTAGCTTGGTATTGGTAGACAAATTAAGTTTTCTACCAAGAAACAAACACTTACTCCAGGCTGTTTTAAACTACTTTTGTATCAGGCAATAAAAATCTTTCGGAATAATTTGAATACAGAGCATACAATAATTAAACACAAATAGTACAAGCCTAAAAAGCAACACGAATAGGTACAAATTACCATAATTCAAAAAAATGAATACAGTGAAATTATAATCTGTCAATGTAAGGATTCTAGCTGGCTGCATAAGGCATTGCACGTGTACGGAAACTGTGTCTATAATATAGTTTTATTGAGATGTATTATTTCAAAAATGCAGACTAAACGACGTGGTTGAACTGTAACAGCACGATAGTGTAGTTGGCGACGAACGCGAGTATGTCTGCGAGCAGCGCCATCTGCACGGTGAGCGAGGACAGCAGGCGCACGCGCAGCGGTGCCGCGCGCAGCCGCCGAGCCAGCGCCGCCGCACAGCGCGCGCACGCAGCCGCCTCCGCGCCTGGAACTAAACATTTGCCTTCGGAGATACATCTACATTATTAAGGGTGCTTAATTTAAAAGCCCTAACTGTAAGCAAAGATTATACAACGCCCTCGCGATAAAGTTTCTGAGAAGTAGCCTGTCAAATTAGGCCAGTCAAATTTTTCTCTTCTTGTTGCTTCTTACTCCTTACTCCTGTGCCCTTCAACGGCATAAGCGTGAATTCTGTTCTGACAGCATTTTATTTTATTTATTCCGTAATTACACCTAAATATATCCTGACCTGATGAAAAGGAATTTCCTGTGCTTTAGAATTAAAGTTTTTTTTCCATTTCAATTATATATAATTTACAAATCATCGTAAACTTATAAGACTGAAGTCAAAGTTAAGTCAAAGTCAAAATATCTTTATTCAATTTAGACTATAACAAGCACTTATGAATGTCAAAAAAAATCTACTACCGGTTCGGAAAAACCTCTGTTGAGAAGAATCCGGCAAGAAACTCAACGAGGTATATATTTTTTAAACAGATTTACAATATTATGTATGTTTGTTGTAGCCCTTTCAAAGCTAAAGTGAATACTTACATCGAACCAACAAGTTGTTGAGAGCGCAAAGTTTTCTGCATAGTTCTTCAGCCTGGTTCTGCGCCCGCTGGCCAGCGTTCAGTATGAATATTTTTAGAAATATATAGCAGCATAAATCCACTAAAATACTCCGGATACTAATGTTTAACAATGAAATCTGAAATCATGTGAATTTTATTTTTTATTCCGTAAAATATTGTCTTTTGAATTAGCTATATTTTACGTAACGCTTTTTTGGAATGCGGAAACATGGATACAAACGTGAGTAAACAATTCACCTTTTAACTTTTTATACCGTAATAAGAAGAGCGCACGCTTTTTAAACGAATATAAAGAATGCTCAGATGACAACTTAAATAAGAGTAAAAATATTATCTACGAAATAACACAAAGACGACAATAGTTCAAAAACTGCAGCTGTGTCAACCGGGCAAACGAGCAGACAAACAGTAAAGATTTAGTTATAGCAGCGCGTAACAATTAAAACTACTGATTTATCATAACTTGCCCAGGGCAGGGGCACAACGCATTGAGGAACAAATTGGCAGGTCCCAGTCTGTCTAAGACCAGTCCAGTCGGAGAGTCCGGACGAAGGGCACTCGCGCGTTGCCGAGGTACTAGAATACATCCCGCCCAGTCGCGTTGCGGAGGTACTAGAGCTACATACACCCCGTCCAGATGCTCTCGCGCGCTTCATTAGCGCGAGCATCTGGACGAGGGGTATATTCTAGTACCTCAGCAATGCGCAAGTGTCTACGCGCGAGTACCCTCGCGCGCAAAACGCTCCGTCTGGACCGGGTTTTCAGTCTTGTTCTACGCGCCGAATTTAGTAGATTTGAGGTATCTAATCAACGCCAAAATAATGAATGCAGGCATTATTATCATTTTTTTTTATAAGCCTGTGGTAATGTGCGCAATTAAATCTAGCCAATCGCTGGAAAAAGCGTTCAGGTCATCCCGCTCTCTCCACCTTGACCTGCCAGGGCGCCTACCTCTCTGGGTAAATGTGGCAGACGTAGCCAGCCCAGTTCCATTTGAGCCTCGCGGAGGCTTTGCTACCGTCGACGATGGAGGTATAAATGACTTAGCCATTATAATAAATAATAGTGTACCATCTACAATCTTTGGTTGCAAAACCTTAAAAACATTAAACAAACACGAAACAATGTATACTTGAATACCTTTAGCTATTTCTTGCATACATAATTATGTTACGAAAGCACACTACATATTATGCTGTGACTAAATTCCGCTTTTAATATTTTTATTCTAGGTCATCCACAATAAACTCCTAAAATAGCGTCATCATTACTATTTTTGACAGATTCTGTAAAAGTCATGTGACAAACAAAAGAGCCCAAATATTAAATAAGTATCCACCTGTTGACCTGCGCTTTCCTATTCATGAAATACTTACTAAAATAAAATTCTTTACTACCTACTTTAAACACGTCTTTAAATATATAGTTTTTATTAAAAAAATTACAATTAGCTTCAGTTATTTCAATTACGTCTAATTTTTAAAAGTATCTGTAAAAACATGATTATTGGTTGACATTTCCTGCCTGCAAAATAAAAAATAAAATTCATTCCGAAAATGAACTTTACCACCTACAGCCGTCACAAGAAAGAAAATTTTTACTATCGTATTATTTATTTTACACTGTCAACTGAAAGTAAACATGAAGTACTTAAAACCATTAGACTGCCATGTCTTAAAATTCTATTTTAAGCTGTCGTGTCCCACCCATAAACAACCAGTCTGCTTAGTTCAGACCACTGCAAAAAACAAGGATCTTTATCCATCCCTGATGCAAAATCTATTCTTATCCAATGCTTTTTACTAACAAAATACCTTTCTCTCATCTTTTATATTCATAGGTCAAGTAGTTTTGAAATTTTGTAATTTAGCAGCGAGAGATGAATAATTTTTCGCTTTTATGCATGTGAGAAAAAGATAAATAATGTAGTTTCCTATGACTTGGGTGCTTTTGGTGCTTCAGGTGCTGTCATACATATAGGTGCCTGGAATAGAACTTTACTACAACTCCTTACCGAGTTTATCATATAGTTAATGCCTTGATACAGGAGCTCGATGCTGTAAATTGTGACTGAGCAGAGGGATAAAAGGATCTGAAAATAAAAACGTCATATTTACGTTTTTTTAAACAGGTATTTTTTTACTTGAAACAATTAATACTCGTATTTTCCTGTATTCACAAAATGAGATTCTTAAGATGCCAAATTCAATTTGCGTTTTTCTTATTACGCAGCTTCATAAGAAAATTATGAAATGCCAAAAATACGAAAATAGACGAATTGGACAACGTGAGTTAAGAGCAAGTTTACTATCAATAAGTTTCACCTGAGTTCCAAAGCACTTTCGGAGATTGTCACTGGCGGTCACTAATAGCTGACTTGCTTCAGCCCACTTCTCTATTTCCTCCCTGATTCCCCTCAAACTTTCATCATTCACTATTTCGTCTTCCTCGTCGTTTAATCTATCTACAACTGTCGACACAGACTCGTTCAAAAATTTCAAGAGAACACCAATAATCTCGATTATCGAAAAAACTAAATTTTCATAAAAAAAACGATATTCTTGATAAATTTCGTAAAGAAACATTATTACTGATGTTGTTGACGGATTGATAAAGGTTGCATCATATATGTACATTAAAGTTGTGAAACTTATTGTAATAGCAAATAATACAACGTCCAAGTGAAATCTTCTTTGTTGCCTCTTAATAATACGTTTGTGCATTTCATCGCCGTTATACATCGCGTGAACTGCATCAATGCTAAAAATGAATTCTTTGAAATTGTTAGAGTTAACGCAGCTTAAAGTAATAGCGGCAAATTCGTTGATTGCGGTGCAACAAACATAACTTAATATAAATAAGTAGGTCACTTTATCAAATTCCGCCAGTTTGAACACTTTAAAATTACTTAACACAATACATAAAAAAGCTGCTGCTATGATACATGATTCGATAAAAACTCGTATTTGTACTAATCTTCTCCAGTTTTTTCCTAAAAATGTATAGTTCCGGTAAATGCCAAAAATATTCTCTATCGCCGTAAGTTTTTTTATTATATTGACTTTGTGCATGATTTGATCCGTAAGTACGTTTAAACTGTGGTTACTTGAATAATTCGATGAACACTGTCTAAAGTGGACTTTCCATTAGTAATTTTTCAAGGAAAATATTGTTTACCGCCTGTCAATTTTTCACTTAGATAATCACGTTAAGGACACTTTAACAGTGTCGTAAATATTATGAATATGAAGCCAACTAATCCCCAGTACATTAATGGCGGCTTACCACAATTATTAAAGAGACAACGCTATTCTTTGGTTACATTATTTTATAACGCCAAATGGACAAAGAAATATTACTAGCGCGAATTAATACCTCTTTAAATTTATATTAAGTTACCGAATAATGCGTCAAAAAATACTCCGAAAACATTAGGTACAGCTAATTAAAATATTGATGAATTTCTCTAAATAATATATTTATTAACATTAGAATAGACCCATGTTTTCTTTCGCAACATAAAAAAACAACATCGAAAAGATCATAATTTTATTATGGTGTAATTTCGGTACAATCTTGCGTTTATAAAATATCGGC